>NW_024581129.1:15722089-15733217 GCF_017639235.1 Corvus kubaryi | reverse complement strand
CCCAACTGCCCACACACTCAGGTGAAACAAAAAGAGCAGCCAGGTCTCTTGTTTTTCTGAAGTACCTGGCCATTTGTTTCCCTAGCAACATGTAGGGGGGGTGGGGGGGAGGAATTCCTTTAACAGAAAAAAACCAAAAAACCAGGAGAGCTCCTAAAACCCCAACAGCATTATAGCAAGAACTCTCAAAAACCTACAAACAAAAGGGTTGATCCCCCAAACAACTCCCTTAGACTTTAAAATCCATAATGTTAGCCCAGGGGAATGGGTATTAATAAAGACATGGAAAAAAAGTCCCTACCACCACAATGGGAAGATCCGTTCCAGGTGCTGTTGACCACCAAGGCTGCAATTTGGTCTAGAGAGAGGGTGGACCCACGCCAGCTGAGTCAAAGGACCTGTGAAGGAGCCAGAAGAACGGGCCTTGGCAAATACACCAGGTGACACCAAGTTAGTGTTCAAACGAAAAGGACTCGTAAACACATACCAGTGTTTTGTTAAAGTGTTTTCAGATTTATAAGTGCTTTCTCAGGAAATATTACACTCCCATACTGTACACTCACCTTTTAATGCCTAAAAGAAATTAAAAAGCACCAAATCAAATTAATTTTAACGAAGAGTGAAAGAGGAGTATTGTATCCTGTTGGGGAGGAGTAGATGAGTAGAGGGCAAGACCAGGTTGGGCATTGCATCAGCCACATAGAACCATCTTAAACTCTACCGTAGGCTGCAACCCTACCGGACCTCTAATACTTCTCCTGTGGCAACTCCTAGTATACCCAACGGGGTATACTATATATATCCCAATGGGGATAAATACAGAGTCTTGCCATAAGTGTTACCAGGGAATGAACCAGGAGTCCCTCCTCAGAACTCACACTCACATCAAGGATGGGTGCTTTGACCTCTCCAAGGTGGAAACTTGTACTGAAAATGGAAAGACCTATTGGATTGCTGAGAACTTGGGAACAAGCACACAACAGGTAAGCAGTGAGTGTCCTAAAGGAGAAAAGTGGCTATGTTTTGAGAATAAACTCAGAGGAGGAATTACTGAAAATGGACAGTATTACCAGGATTTAGTGAGAGAACAAGCAGCTCTAAGAACTGGACCTCTGACAACACCTTGAACAAGTATGGAAGGACTAACCTGACGCTAGCTGGCTCGAATGTTCGAGCCCTGGCGTGCCCTCAGTCAGAGGGAACGCAGCATCACTTCCACGACGTCCTCAGAATGTCTTCGGTGGAAAAGTGAGGCGCGGGATAGACGTGCGTGCTGCTTCCTCCTCAGAGGAGACACAACAGGCAGCTGGTGTCAGGGCTCGCGTCAGCCCAGAGGCACAGGAACAGAGAGGGGCCTCTGGTGTGAGTTCCAGCAGGTTTATTTGCAAGAGGGTCCAGGGACTGGCAAAGGACCCGAGAAGCACAGGACACAGCTTTTTATGGGGGGGGGGGGGTGGAGCAAGGCGGGGAAAAGGGAAGCAACCAATGGGATACAGACAAAGGGGAGGATACAATCCTCTATAACCAATGAGGAAGAAAGGGAGGCGGGAGTCATGACAGGGAACCAATAAACATCCAAAGAACAAAGAACTTTCCAGAACAGGCGGAGGTAGTCTGAACTCAGGAACCACCCAGGGGGAGGCGACTTAGACCTCAGTCACATCCTCTGATCCTCCCTCCAACCCACTGTCTTGGGCGGGGAAATGTACCCAGTGGATGGCCCTGGTTTGATTGGTTTTCCATGGTCTTGGCCCAAGAGTGGGCTGAGCCACCCCAACATCTCCCCCTTTTTTATTATTTTGAAAAGAAAGGGAAGACCTAAGAGATTTTAAAATTAAACACTTAAAAATAGGGAGGGCGAGTAAAATTAGGAAAATTGTAAACAAAACCCATAAAATGTCTTTTATAACTGATGGGACCCAGCTGCTGAAGCTCCAGGTGGATGAAGGGGATTTGGAGGCCAAAAATAAGTTGGTAAACCAGTGCTTGTAGACTGTCCACTTGCTCTTGTATCTCTTGGATCTCTCCATGAATGGAATTGCTTTTGGTGGAAAGGTCCATACAGCAGAGTCCTTCAAATTCCTCACAGCTGTGACCATGGGCAAGAAGAAGGAAATCAATAGCTGCTCTATTCTGCAGCGTCGCCTGCCTTGTTTTCTCTTCCTCAGATAAAAGTTGGCTGAGGACGGAGGACGTAGCTCAGGCATTTTTCCCAAGCCAGCAGGAAATTTGCTCGAGCTCCCCAAGGGCTTTGTTCACTGCTTATTTCTTCTGTGTCATGATGGATGGTGACTAAGGTCTTTTTCCCATTCTTTTGGATTTCTTCTAGAATCTCAGTTAGGTCCTGATGTTTCACTAATTGCTTTACTAATGTGAGGTCAATCCCAATAGGTGTGAGTAGCAATTTATGGTATATGGTGTAGTTAGACCTTATCAATTGATGAGACACAACCAGTGCTAAATATGAAAAGTCACCTCCAACAATCTTGGTAAAATTACAAATACAAAAATTAGAGTGATTCCTGGCAGCTACATTCATATTACTCTCATCTAAAAGTGCAGATAGTTCTTAAGCACACACAACCTTGACCAATATATACAAGTACAGTTTTTGGTGTAGTGTCTGGGTGGGTCTCAAAGTGACAAATGCCTTGTTCTGCATCAAGACATATGTCCTTAGCATCAAGTGTATTACTTTCACAGATAAATCCTTGTTGTTCCTGTGTGATGCAAGATTCTAAATTCACCGTTTGCCATTTTTCTTCTACCATCCGAGCCTATACTCTGTGTTCAGAGGGGTAAAAAACTGTTCCTTCATAGTTTAGTCCCAATGCAACAATAGGATGAACTACATAAACTGTGGCATTATGTATAGTAAGCACAAAGGCAGTAGCTATGTTAGTCATTGGGTCATAGGTGAAATTTACCAAGGTCCACCAGGACTGGAGCTTTCCTTTTAACGTAGTGGCATTATTCTAAACAGCTTCTCAGATTTTAATAGGGAAAACACCTTCATTTCCTTCTCTTATAATTAAGGAAGCTGTTGACTGCATCTATGTTACGAATATATTGTGATGTTGGCTTTTCGCATGTTACATAATTGTTATGAATGTATTGTGATGTTGGCTTTTTTCATGTTCCTTAATGTTAGAAAAACTTTACCTAGGTTCTGTAATGTAATACATGATATAGAATGTCTACTGTTTATGTAGTCAATTTAGAAAAGATAGGCAGAGAAAGCCTTCACGTTCCTGGAGCATCTTATCAGAGAAGAAGAAGACCCGAAACCAGAGAGAAGAATTTATGGAAGGAGCAGAGACGGAATGGAGCCAAGGAGGAAGATAAGGCTGATGGGATGATACATAGAAACTCCAAAGAATTTATGAATCATGCATGATTGTGATGAATATGCAATAAGAGATGTACTTTTAAAGATGATCTTTTGGATGTAGAGGGTGCCTTTGGATCTCTGCCAAAGCACCCGGCCATAATACCCTTTTTGCTGTTGTCTCCTAATTGTCCCTTTTATTAAACTTTTCTTAAAATTTTACTAAGAGTGAACCTCGTTTTTCACATCTATAATTGGGCTTGTATGCAGCTAAGGGCTAATGATACATTGTCTTGAGTTACACCAAGTGTGTTTAGTATCAGTCTGTGGTCCAGGTCGCTGGTCTTTGTGAAGTCTGGGAGTATTTTTGAGACTTGCCTCTGACTGTTTCCTAATGTTAATAGGGAGGATTGTAGGGGCTGTTTTAATTTGGTCAGGTCCCTGTTTGCCGTGGCCAATTTGTTCATCAGTATCTCTGAATCAATCCCATTTATGACTCCCAGTCCTGTTCCCAGCATGCCAGTCAGGTCTCTCCGCATTCTGCCTTTGAGGGGTGTTTGCTTTTGCAGCCAGGCTGTCCACCCTTCAAAGGATGTTTGAATTAAAGGGGAGCAGGCTGGTTGGATATCAGAAATATTAATTTGCATTAGTAGTTCTACACGCTTAAGAGGCGCTTTGGATTAAACAGCAGTAATTGCTGGCCTGTGTTCCTTACTACATAGGGACTAATTCAATAAATCTTTGGTTCAGGCTTAATAGGCCTAGCTATGGTATTTATCTGGAATTTGAATGAAAGCTCATTACTGTCCTGCACCCAAAGACAAACTACTTCAACGGTCTGTACTAATGTAAAATTATACCAACAATCTACTTCACTTGAATGACTACAGATTTCATGATGTTTGTCTGTAGGAGTAGTTGAAACACAAATTTGGGTCGGTTTTTTTATGAGTAGTTCCGTTAATCATTCGTCATCCTATTTTGATTTCTTCTCTTACAGTTCCCTGAAGTTGCCAAGTTTTTTCTTTTTGTTTTTCTCATTCTTGCTTTAAATACACTTGGTTTCTGTGCATGACCACAGTCAGTAGGTTTAAATCTTTTAAATCAGAATATTTCCCCATGAGTCTAGTAAACTGCATAAAGGCTTGGGACCATATGTTTTCTCTCCTATGAATAACTTCTCAAGGCTAAAAGCTTCCGGCTATCTTGAAAAAGTATCTGTTAACATTAGCAAATATCAATACCCCCCTTTTCTCAGAAGTTCCATAAAAATCAATTAGCCACTGCTGTCCAGGCCCATGGCCCCTTCCAATTTGGCCCATTTTTGATTTGGGGGTATTTTTGGGATTAGTCTGGAGGCAAAGGTTACACTGTCGGGTTACCTGCACAACAGTTCCGTATAAATCTCTAGCGATAATCTTCCCAATTAAGTAATTATTACGGCTAGGGATGAGGTCAGTGGCTCTGACCCAGGAAGAGGTGACCGGTCCGGGGAGATGGTCCCGAAAGAAATTGCCTTCCCCAGGCCCGGTGTCTTCCCTCAGCTGCTGGCAGGAGGGCCCTTGCAGAGACTGTCAGCTCTTTAGTGATATCAGCTCGTGATTCCAGCTCAGCTCTGCAGGGCAGCCTCCAGGCCAAGCCAGACCAGAGAGAGAGACGAGAGGCTCGTGTGGCTGGTTCTGCACGGAAGGAGCTTTATTGTTGGTCCCCTCCGGTGAAGGGGAAAGCCAGGGACGAGAACTCTCCTGCACAGGGGCAGAGGGCTTGCTTTTATAGGGATACAGGGGATGGGTGAGGACCAATGGGTTACAGAGGATCTGGGATGGGTGAGGACCAATGGGTTACAAAGGATCTGCATAGGGTCTCCTAAAGGATTGTGGGTCTGTCTTTTCTCACCATGACCAAAGAAGTGGTTGCCTTTCCAGGGAGTCCTGCTGGGCGATTGTGAAATCTCTTATCTCAGCAGAGATCCCTCCAGGCCAGGGGCTGGGCATACCCCACAAGTAGTTATATAAGGCATTTGTTCCCCAATGCGTTTTCTGGTGCTCCTCTCTTACTAGTGACTATAGCAAGTGGGAGGGAATAACCAATTTTCTTTCCACGGTGATAGCCCAGCCCTATTTGTTAAATGTTCCCCCTTCATCTTTAATCAATTTCTTGTCCTTTTTGTTATACGTTGGCTTACCCTCTAGGGAAAGTTGTCCATCTGGGATCAAGGCTCCAGTTGTTACCTCACCTTTTGCTGCTTCTTTTGCCTGTCTGCCAGTTCATTTCCTTCTCCCAATTCTGAGCTCACCTTTTGATGTGCCCTTATGTGCATGATTGCTACTTTCTCAGGTAGCTGGACTGCTTCCAACAGTCACATTATTTCTTGTGCATGTTTGATGTTCTTTCCATGCGAATTTAACAGTCCTCCTTCTTTCTAAATGGCCCCGTGTGTGTGTACAACCCCAAACGCATACCTTGAGTCTGTAGAGATGTTTATTTTCTTTCCGTTTGCCATCTCTAAGGCACGGGTTAGGGCGGTTATTTCAGCCTTCTGCACAGAGGTGTTTGTTGGCAGGGGTCCAGATTCTATCACCTCGCGGCAGGTGGTAACTGCATACCCAGCATGCCGCTTTCCACTGATGACGTAGCTGCTTCCGTCAGTAAACCAGGTCTCTGTGTTGCTTAAAGGGGTATCCTTTAGATCCGGGCGGCTGGAGTAAGGGGCTTCGATAGTCTCCAGGCAATCATGGCGTACCGGTTCCCCTTGATTTCCACTGAGAAAGGAAGCTGGGTTGACAATGTTAGTTACCACTATTTCTACATCATCTTGTTCTACCATGATGGCTTGATATTTCAGGAACCTTTGTGGGGAGAGCCAGTGCCCACCTTTCATTTCTAGCACCATGGACACTGTGTGGGACACCAGCAGAGTCATTTTCTGGCCCAAGGTGAATTTGTGTGCTTCTTGGATATTTAGCACGACTGCTGCAACAGCTCTGAGGCACCCAGGCCATCCTTTGGCTGCTGCATCTAGCTGCTTATAGAAATAGGCAACTGCCTGTCAGTATGGGCCCAGGTCCTGTGCTAGTATTCCCAAGGCAATCCCTTGTTTCTCATGGGACAATAGAAAGAATGGCTTACTCACGTCGGGAAGTCCTAGAGCTGAAGCTGACATGAGGGCATTCTTTAGCTGATTGAAGGCCCACGTGGTCTCCTTTGTCCACTGGAGATCTCTGCTTTCCTTTGTAATGAGTTCATATAGTGGTTTCACAAGCAGCCCGTAATTGTAACTCCACAATCTGCACCACCTTGTCATCCCCAGAAAAGTCCGTAACTCTTTCACTGTCTGGGGTTTCGGGGTTTGGCATATCCCTTCTTTGGGATCTTGCCCCAAAGTTCGTTGCCTGGCACTGACTTCATAGCCCAGGTAGATCACTTTTTGTTTCACCACCTGAGCCTTTTTCTTGGATACCCTGTACCCCTGGAGTCCCAGGAAGTTTAAGAGGCTTACCGTCCAGGCTGTGCAAGCTTCTTCTGTTCGGGTAGCTATTAGGAGATCATCCACGTACTGCAATAGCTTCCCTTCTCCTGGTGGGGCTTCCCAGGACTCTACATCTTTTTTGCAAGTTGTTCTCCAAACAGGGTGGGACTGTTCTTAAATCCCTGAGGCAACACCGTCCATGTGAGCTGAGTTTTGCACCCACTCTTAGGGCTTTCCTATTCAAATGCAAAAATTTTCTGGCTGGCTTCATGGAGAGGGAGGCAAAAGAAGGCATCCTTTAAATCTAAAACGGTAAACCAAGTTAGCTCTGGTGTTAAACATGTTAACAGAGCGTAAGGGTTTGCCACCACAGGATAGAGATCTTCAGTTATCTTGTTAACAGCCCGTAAATCCTGTACCACTCGGTAGGACCCATCAGGTTTGCAGACAGGCAGGATAGGAGTGTTAAAATCAGACTGGCACTCTTTTAACAGTCCTAACTGTAAGAATTTTTCAATTATTGGGCTAATTCTTTCTCTGTCTTCCTTTTTGAGGGGTTATTGTTTAATTCTAACTGGTTGTTTTCCCTCTTCTTTGACTTGAGGATTTATGAGTTTTATAAATGAATAGAATAGCTGTTGAATTCTGGAATCTCCTATAAACACAACATGTTTGTCTACGAGGCAATTTTTGGCTTCACGACTTTTATACTTATGCATCATACAACTGTGAGGTTGCCATACTTTTTCTCTAAGAAATCTGTTACTGGACAGAAGATACTAATATGTATCACCACTTCTAAAATATTATATTAAGATTAGAATTCAGACACATGAAATGTAAAACATAAATTGCCTTCATCACATTCTGCACCCCCCATCTGAGATTGCAGAATGTGTTATAAATAGGAGGAGTGAGGCAAAGATAAAATACCTTCTTAAGACATAAGGCATGAGATTCAACAGCACTTTAGTTTGAGAGCTGGTGAAGGCTTTTCTGTGTTTTATTCATGTCCCATCTGCAGTCTATGGCTATCCCTCTTGGTTTAGGAAGGGGGATCCAATCATTTCTCATGCAGTATTTGCTTGTGTTTTGTCAAGATTCTTTAATTCACTAATTAAGAAAATCTAAAAAATTTAGCCAGGTTATAATAATTTTGAAGCCTTCTGAGGCAGAGCTGGGAAGGTTAGTCCCTATTTGTAGGATTTCAAATATGTATAAATTTTTATACCAACTCTCTGGATAATATTGGTTGAGACAAATTATACATCTATAAGACTTTAGCTACAACATTTTTCAGTAAAAAGACAAAACAAGTTAGATGAAAGTTAAACTCAACAATATGTAGAATGCTTTAACTACTATTTGATCTCCCACCAAGTCACTTGCAATGAAAACACAAACAAATTACAAACATTAACAAACTCACAATGCAAGCAATTATGATGACACTTTAAATTTAATTGGTTTTCATACAGTTCTATGTCCTGTGTTGGTAGATTCCTATAAAAGAAAAGTGAAAATTTGGCCCACTAGACTGATTATTAAAAAGTAAAACCTTTTGGGGCTAACACAAAGTGACAATGAAGCAATGGTTATCACATTTAGGCATGATTTTGCTGCTTGCAGTTTCCTTGCTCTCAAACTGCTTTATTTTCGGTGCAGGGATATTTGACATTCTTAGAAAGGAGAAAAGAAACAAACTTCCTTGAAAAAAAATGAAAAAGATGTCTGAGTGAAACAAGTTGTTAATTGCATTAACTTATTCAAGTGGTGTTTTGGTTTTATTCTATGAAGTGCTTGTTGCACCACTTCTGTTGTTTCCTACAGGTTTTCAGTGGGGTTTCCTCCAACTGATTCTTCAGTGGAGAGAGTGAGACCGCTTTTAAAAGTTTTGCAAGAGTTGCGGTCTGTGAATCAGGCATTTGATTTGCTTTTTCTCTTTTTTATTTTTTTTTCCTTCACTGGCCACTCAGGACAGGCATTTTTTCTTAAAGTTTCTCTAAAGCCCCCACAGACGAGGCTGCATGACAAATACCTAGGCCTGCATAGGCACACCACCATCTCTACAAGGCTGTAGCTGCAGAATTGGCTTCAAGATCAGAATCTGCCAATTCTAGTTCTCCACAATAAACCACAGACTGGTGGGGGGGTTCCCCACAAGATAGGAGCCCCAGATTGGCCTCAGGACTGAAACCTGCCAATTTTGGCTTTTCACAACAAAACACAAAAGGCACAGGGGCATGGGTCCCCTCCAAACACGAGCCTTTCAACTCTGCACAAGCACCACGTAACAGAAGCCTTACAGCTCTGCACAAAACACCAAGCAGAAAAGGGAACTAAACACCCAAATCTATTAACCACAATGTCCACAATTCTTACAACTTCTGCCATCACCTTTGCCTTTGCTTTTGCCTTTTCTTCATCTCTTCTTTTCTAACCAGTTCCTCTCAAATTTCTCACTATTCTCTGCTACTCTCCCCTTGCTCTAACATTATGTACACCTTCATTTTCTGCCAAGTTCTTTTATTCTTGCTCTTTCTAGTCTGATACCAAGCTCTCTCCTCTGGCAGCTTGGACACCACCCACTCTGTATAGTGTATAAGCCCCTCTTTATAAATTCTCTTATGCTTTCTGCCAGGCCTGCTTCGCTGCCACTTAAAATCTTCTTCAAAAGCCTTTACTAGTTCCTCCCAATCATTTTCTAGCACACTACTATTTTCACGAACGTGATGCTCTTTGCCACACAAAAGTTTTAAAACAAAATGTTCCTTGCTTTCTCAGCACTCCGGGCACAGATCTCTGTTTGCTAAATAAATAGAATCATAGTATCTCCAGCTTCTACAGAATCTGCACTGAGCTAAAACCCACAGCCGGTGTGGGGCTGGAATCTTCCTATGCCCACACACAAAGCATCACTCATGCACGTAGGACAAATGAACGGAAAGAGTCGGGGGCTATACTCCTACCATATAACTACTGAGGGATGGGGGTAACGACCTCCCTCCCTGCTTATCCACTGTTGTTTCTATCTCTTTCTCCTAGTTTTATCTCACTTTTACCCAAACCTTTCTTCACACTCTCTCACAGTTCTTTCCCAGTTTTCTTCCCAAACTTCCGAAACCTCAGGTACCAAATGCAACTTCCCACACACAAACATTAAAATCTCAGGCTCAAAATCAACTTCACTAGAGTGCCTCTGATAACACTGAAAGCATAAGCGCTGCTGCCTGGCAGAAGGTACCACCTCTTCTTACAAACTTTACACTGTATTAGTACCCACGCAACATGCCACCCTCTTGCTGAACGAAAAATTCTAATGCATCCACAAAAACAAGTTATTCCATGTATTCTTTCAAAACCTAAATCTTCTGCCGCTGGTTGTTCCCGATCTAAAGCTACTAATCTTCCTGCAGAGGTTCTGTATATTCTCTTTAAAGGAATTTGGTCACCTCTTCTCTCTATCCAACGTTCTATCGGATTTACAAATTTCCAAGAATCAAGACCAAACTACTGAGGGGGAGGGGTTCTTCTAACCTCTCGCCTAGCCACAATTCTAATTCTATTAGCACAATAATCAGTAATCTAGCACGGCTCCAAACAAATGCTTAAATACTACATACTCAAACAACACACGACAACATACACATAAAAGCAGTCCAACAACAACCAATATCCACACAGACATATAAGCGACCCAACAACTTTCAAACCAGCTACTAGTAGCTAAAATATTCATAACACTCACTTTTAATAACCTCAGGCTCCCGCTTATTTATTTTCCTCAATACGATCATCAACAAGTTCTGGCAGAACCCCCCCCCCCCCGCCCTGGAATCACCCGATCCGCTCCCAGGATCGCTAGCAGCTGCTCTATGGGTCAGTGATTCCCCCTTGCCGGCTCCGGCCGGTTGCTTGCAAGCCCCACCTTTACCCACACAGGGACTATGCTGTATGCCAGACGTCTCTGCGCAGTTTACCAGCAGCCGTGGCCACACGTACGACTTACAGACACCCTAAATCCAGAACATACCCTTTATCCGCAGTCCCAGCAGGTTGCTGTCTGCCCCCGCAGTGAGCGAGCCAAGAGGCAGAGTTCCTCCAGGAAAGCCCCGGGGTGTGCCTAGGATGTCCGCTCCTCAGCCGATCCTGCAGCCGGACAGAGTTCCTCCTATCTGGCTCGCCAAATGATACACGGAAAAGACTCCACTAAGTAGTAAAGTAGGTATGTTTATTCCAGCGCTGGGACGCATGGGAGATAGTTCCTCCAAGGTCATGCGTGCCGACAGCTCCATTCAGCTTGGTGTATATTGGGTTTCAAGTTCCATATT
>NW_024581129.1:15610144-15712089 GCF_017639235.1 Corvus kubaryi | reverse complement strand
AATATGGAACTTGAAACCCAATATACACCAAGCTGAATGGAGCTGTCAGCACGCATGACCTTGGAGGAATTATCCCCCATGCATCCCAGTGCTGGAATAAACATACCTACTTTACTACTTATTCCAGTAGTGGAGTCTTTTCCACATGTTACTCTGCTGCCGGGATAACTGGGAATGTAACGCTTGCCCTTGCTTGATGGTGTTGGCTCCCTGTCACCGCACTAACGAAGGCCGGTCAGGACTTCACACCCCTGCACGTAGGAAATCCATAGCACTGACCATCAGTTCCGGCCCTGGGCTGGGAGACAGCGGAAGTAGGGCACGAGGAAAGTTTTTCTCAGTCTCCAGATCCAAACTTTCTGGCACTGCAGGCATCACTTCACATGTTTTCTGGGCCAAAGACAGAACCGTGCAGGGGGGTCAGAGGAGGACTCTCTCTTCTAAAAACTAGTCACAGTCTCAGATTATAGAAAATGCTATTGTTCGGGGTTCAGACTGACATCCCAGCATATTGCTGGGATTTCTCCAGAGATGCCAGAGTGCCAAAGCTTAATTTCTGAACGCTTGACAAATTCTTACTTGACTCATTTTCCTGTCATGTCTGCATTTATTTCCATGTCTCCTGAGAGGATTTGCCTCGCATGTGCTGTCTGCTGGCAGGTCAGTGCATGTACATGGAGAGTCATCGCCCTGTTCTCTGTGTGCCTCAGTAGCCAGGGAGGAATAACTAGAGCTTGCAAGTTGGTTGTTTTTTTGTTTTTTTTAATTTGAATGCAGTCAGTCCCTAACATTCAGACAGTGAACTCTGGGCTAAATTGGGTGCAGTTTGTTATTGCAAACACGAGCATGCCCACCCCCAAAAAATAGGTCAGTATTATGTCACATTTTGTAACCTAGGTAAGTTTGTAAGGTAGTGAAAGTAAACCATATTTTTCTGTTATTTGTACTATGCAGAGTTTCTATCTGTTGACACTTTTGATATATTTTTACTCTAGTGAATTTAGCCTCTCCCTGTCTCACACCAGTGATACCAAAGTAGTTGGAGCAGCTGAGATGAGGGCTTGCAGTGAAACACTTCATTCTAGAGAGCTGCTTCCCTGCATCATCAGATATTTCTGCTGCAGCAGGTCTGAGGGGTTGTGACACTGTACAATGGCCATATAAAAATCATGTGATTAAAATCACATTTCTCTTGTGGTTATTCGAGGTGTTTAGCTTGTACCTGCTGATGTGAAGACCCAGGACTCATTTTCTAATGCAGATGGATTTTCAGAAGCTGGAAGATCCTAGTGGGGGTTTCCTGATCATATGGTGTTGAGGAGATGTTGCTTTTCAGTAGCTGTGCTGGTTTTGCATGGCTGGTTTTTGGTAGCGGGGGGGGCCACAGAGGTGGCTTCTGTGAGAAGCTGCTGGAAGCTTCCACCATGTCTGGCAGTCAGTCCCTGATGGCTCTGAAGATGGACATGGCACTGGCCAAGGCTGAGCCGGGTAGAGATGATGGTAACACCTCTGTACTAACGAAGGAGGGGGAGGAGGTGCTCCAGGTGCTGAAGCTGAGATTCCTCTGCAGGCTGTGGTGAAGAACATGGGGAAGCAGCTGTGCCCCTGCAGCCCCTGGGGATCCCCGGGGGATGCAGAGATCCACCCGCAGCCCCTGGGGGAGGTGCCCACGCCGGAGCGGGTGGATGCCTGCAGGAGGCTGGGATCCAGGGGCAGAGCCGGTGCAGAGAGAGGGCCCTGCTCCCAGGCTGGAGCAGCCTGGCCTCGGAGGACTGCACCCCGTGGAAGAGTGACCCACCCACGGTGCAGCACTTCTGGAGGACTGTTTGCCCGTGGGAGGGACTCAGGGTGCAGCAGGTCGCAGGGAGCTGCTGCTCGTGAGATGGCAACTCTCACGTTGGAGTTCACGGAGAACTGTCTCCCGTGGGAAGGGACCCCACGGTGCAGCAGGGGAAGGACTCCTCTCCCTGAGCAGCGGAACAAACCCTCGGGTGACGAACTGACCAAACCCCCCACCCGCTGTCAGTGGGAAGGAGGGAGGGGTTGGAGGGGGAAAAGGTGTTTTAAGGGCTTATTTCACTTCTCATTATCCTCCTCTGATTTTGTTAGTAATAAATATACTTTGTACCTCTAAGTTGAGCCTGTTTTGCCTTTGGAGTGTTCTTTCCCAGTCCTTATCTCAACTCATGAAGCCTTCGTTAAATTTTTCTCACCTGTGCCCAGCTGTGGCAGAGGAGGGCAACTGAGCAACTTTCATGGGTGCCTGGTATTTGGTCAGTGTCAAACCACGACAGTAGCAATGTTATTCAATCATGCCAGGTCTATCAGTTTTCTACTCTTCAACAAATGCTTTAGAACTATGAATTAATACAGACTAACACTAAGTTTCGTATTTACATGTTGCATAAGACTTCAGACTATGGAATGAGGAGTCAGATCAAGGTGAACTATAGCCAAGAAACTAAGGGATCAGATAAAGCTGATGGTGCAGTCTCCTGGCTTTTCCTCTGGACTGAAATGTGTATAAATGCACTGAGCTCTTGCTGCTACTGTCACAGGAAGGGAAAGGGAAGCCGTGCTGTGCCAGTGGCCAGTCATTTCCCATTTGACAAGGGCTGTCTGTCTGGGAGAAGACATAAGTCCCCTAATGGCTGGCTGGTCATGGAATTGGGAACTGAGCAGAAGAAATAGAAACCATTTTTAAAGGCATGCATGAGTTTTTGTCTGTATCTGCACCTCACAAAGGCTCTGTGACTTGTACAGAACTTGACCTGCCCCAATGGAACTCACCATAACAGCACCAGGCATAACAGCACACCGGAGTGTGGGGAAGGCTTGGGAATGACTCCAGCTCAGTACAACCTGCTGTATGCAATCTATGCTTGGACGTGAGTCACTTTGCTCTAGCTTTGGGGGTGGGGTGTTTTGGTAGTTGCTTCCAGGCAGTGAGACGCACATTTCTGTTCTAGTTTTCCCCCAGAAATGCAGTAGTGGTTATTCTGGCTAGATTCCTGATTGATAAACTGGGAAATTGCTGTAAGTTCTGGGGTTCAAAGAATTTATTCCTGTACTGAAGTGGAATTTCAGGCTGCGCTTTCAATGCAAAGGGATGATTAAAGGTCCCACTGTACTAACACCACAGAGTGGTGGAGAGTAGGGACAGCTCTGTGTGTGGGTGTGTGATGGTCAGCTGAGCAACTGAGACATTCATGCTTTGACCACTGACTTAACCTGAATTGACACAGCGCAGCAGTAAACACACTTTTCTCTGACATAGACATGACAGAGAATAGTATTACATGTTTTTGATGGGACAAAGTGATAAAGAAGGGTTCTGTTCCCAGCTCTGGCATTTGCTCTGGTGTGTGCTGAAAGCAGTCCTAGCAAATGCAGTCATGCTCTGTATCACAGAGGTAAATGTCTTAGAGAGGGGAGAGAGGCACAGAGAAGATCATGTCCTCTAGGTCATAGTCTGCAATGGAGCTCAGGGCAAGGTCAGAGATTATAGAGTTCAGAGTCCTCTTCAGAGTCCCCTGCCACTTGCTTTGCCTCTCTAACCTCCCACCATGATAATATCATAATTTTTTTGAGGATTGCCAAGTCATTTTATAGAGACCAGTCTTTACAAAATTGAAAATGGAGAGTAAACTGATAACATTTACTGGTGTGTTTTGAGGTTGTTCTTTAGCTTTTTGACACAGAATGCTTTTGTCCTGATTTCAGCATGTCTGTTGAGGTTTGTGCACTTTTTCTGTTTCTCCCTAGTTGGTGTTTTTGTTTTCTTTCTTCTCACTGTGCTGGGATCATCCATCTTTGCTTTAGGCTCACACTACAATGGCTCACCATACCTCCTCCCAAAGATGACAGGAAGACTGCTCTTTGGTTCTGGGAATGGGTCACTGACTAATTCACATTTACATCTTTTCATATTCTCATATTTACATCTCACCAAAGGGTCATGATACATTTTTGCTGCCTAGACCCTTTTCCTACCAGTCAGCTTCACCTGCTCTTCCCCAGGGACTTGTGTTGCCAGCAGAACACTGTTCCTTGATTTAATGTGTGATGAAGTGTTTAAGAAGTCTTCCCCTCTAAAACACTGTCCTTCTCTCAAGGGTGGGGATTGACATGTGATTTCTCTGCTTTTGGAGTTGTTTTTCCTTGCCTTATAGGAGTGATAAGTTCACCTCCCATGCCCCTGCATGATTTAGGACATTCTAAAATGGACTATGAGGCTGGCACATACCTCCTCTGGCACAGGTATCCTCTTGGCTTGCATAGAGCATCCCCCAGCCTGAGCTCTCTAGCTTGAGAGAGCTGTGGCTTCTGTGCCATGCTTTTGGTCAAGCCTGTCTGTTCAAGAGAGGATTTTTCTCTTCTCCAAGTTGTGCAGACTCGTATCACAGCCTTCAGGTTCAAGGGGAAGGAGCTGGCACTGGCATTTGGACTGACTCTTTCTCCCATCTTGGGAGTGTCCTCAATTTTTTCTTCACCCAATAGTTTGAGACAAAGTTTGGAATGCAGTGGACATTCTGGGGAGGTGAGTTTCTTTGGTGTTTTCTAGACCCAGGCCAGCCTGTTTTGTCCAATGATTAAAAGAATGTGAAAGAGGTAGTGAGGTAAGCAAGAAGTGGCACATGATTTTCCAGTTTTTCCTGTTGCTTTCTGTGTGCAATGAGTGTTTCTGCACTGATGCCAAAAAACCCTCTCTAACTCCCTAGTGTCAGCCTGACAGTTTTGTTTTCTGGACATATTTTAACATCTGCAATCACAGTCAGTCAGTACTTCATATAGACATACTCCCATGGAATAGAAACTTCAGAGTGAAAGAGACAGGAATGAAAAGTGTTTGTTATTCTGTACTTTGGCCAGCAGAACATGCTGATTCTGCAGCAGTGTCTGTACTGGTCCCAGCAGAAGATGCCTTGCACGTGGCTGATTGAAAACATGGTTAAATTACTGTGAGAAGCAGAACCTGAACTGCACTTTTCTTAGTGTGAATCTATTCCAGGGCTTGTATTTTTAGAAGATTTGAGCTTCTCTCCTCTTTTTGGTGCAGTGAGATGAGATCTCTCTCTAGTGGAAGGAGGGGCTTAAATGGCACATGGGTACTCTGCTGGAATGGTGAGGTTAGGGAGACTTGCTTCAGAGCCCTCTGTGTACAAAGACTCAGTGATTATAGAAAAGTGTTATTTGCCAAACAACAAGGCAGTATGGGCCATCACCCACTGAAAAGAGGATGCATGTGTGTGATAAATCTCTTGCAGAAATTGAAACCCACTAGTGTCCTCTGATTCCAGCTCTCAGAGAGAAAGCTGTGGTGGGCATGGGGTGTCACATCCTGTCTGACATTTAGTTTTGTGCTCAGGCAGCATTTGCAAGCACAGTACAGTGACTTCTGTAGCCCATGAAGGGGTCAATGCATCAGACAAAGTGTGCATGCATCTCAGAAGCTGTTTTGGCTCTTTGGAAAAACAAAATGGGTACAGAACTCTTTCTGAGAAGGATGTCTGCAGCAGATGTCCATTGCCAAACTTGCTTTGGCGTATGCAGCATAACCAGTCTCACTGCTCTGGAGCTGCCTGTGCTCACAGGTCAGATTGCTGTGGTAACTGGAGCAGGTCACACCAATGAAGTGGTACAGCCTCTTCATTGTTCAGCCCTGTTCTGGGGACCAGGGAAGTTTCCCAGTGTCTGCCTTGCTTTTACCTTGGGTGTATTGCAGAGGACTGCTGCAGGTCAGGAGCATTCTAGCCACAGGCCAGCTGAGCTCTGCCTGAGAGACTGAAGTGGCTTTAGCCTCACCGGCCTCAGGCAGTCCTGCAGCCATGGGAGCTCAGTGGGCAGAGCTCAGGGATTGTGACAGGGTGGTGCAAGGTGAAGGGTACTACTCTATGTTTTAAGAGAAGCCACACTTAGGAGTCATGGAGAATTAAGCATTTTACATGCAGTGGGTTTTGTCATTCAGTGCTCTCCACTCTAACACCTCTTGTTTTTCCCAGGGAGCCTGCTCTGTGTGCTGGGGTTTGTTTCAACCCTCACAGTCAGTGTACTTGATAAAGTGGGCACGAGGCAGCTGGGCTTGGATGGTATTATCCAGCAAGAATCAAAAAAAGTGGTACGTGGTGCTTGTCCATCCTGGAAATCCCAGGTGCAGGAACACTGTCTTCGGAGCGCAGGGAAGGCTGCAGCAACAGGAGCCAGTCCTGGCCAGGAGAGGGCATTCCCACCCCTCGGTTCAACACTGCAGAGCAGTGCTGAGCAGATCACATCTGTGAGCCACCAGCCCAGAGTTCCCTGCCTAGAGCCTTCCAGAGAGCCGAGGTAGCACTTGGAATAGCAGTAGCTTTCTGAGCCAGTTACTTCCTGACTGTAGGTGGCTCAGAGGAGCATTCTGTGCACAAAACTAGCTGGTAGACTCCCTCTGAACTGCTTTCAGGATCCAGGATAGCAAATAGCTAATCTGGGCAGTACTGAACTCTCTCTTGCCAGCCCTTATCTTCAATTCCTGCTTGCATTCTGCTGTCCAGGAACAAGCATTACAAGCAACTTTGGTCTGCAGTTTTTATGTCACTTTGATTAGATGGCTTCCTTCTCATGACAGTACTCTCAACCGGTTTCTGCAGCTGTGTTGTGACTCCTGTTTATAGTGTACCTTTCCGTTGTGTTTCACTTAAGGATGTGCAGTGGACTCTTAACAGAGCCTGCTCAAAACAATCTCTTGCAGCCAGAACCTTTATAAAAATAAGAAAGTTTTTTTTGTTTTCTTTACTGGATAGTGTTAAAGAAGGAATGTTTTAGAGTCAGCACATCCCATATTTCACTTAGAGGTGCATGAGCTGCCTTTCAGTTCCCTTTTACTTGCCATTACTTCTTAAATCTCTTGTGCCCTTCAGTGGCTTGCAGAAAGTGACTCTGGTGTGAAGCTGGGCTGTTTTCCTCAGGAGTGAGGGCACATCTTGTCTTTGCAGCAGATTCAGGACATCCAGCACCCTCCCCTTCGCTGCTGGCTCCTGGTCCTCACCATCATGTTCTTCTACAACGGAGTCTTCCCCTTTGTGGTAGATGCCAGGTGTTCTATGGCTGTGGCCTCCTGACCGACATGAGCCGACAAAGCCTTGCAGGCCTTGATTTTGGGCAGACTGGGAAATACAGGGGTAATGGGCTTGCTCCTTCCACTCATGAAATGTGGAGAAACATGCCTTTAACACCTAAAGGTTTGAGAGTTCTTTGACCTTTCTTTCCCTTCAAAGATGAGAGAAGCTTCTGGAAGACAGCAAAAATACCTTAAAGGAAAATGATTCATCCAATATTTAAAGCTTCAAACACTGCCAAAGTAGGATCAGAAGGATTTGGGAGAATGGGAAGAAATACTCCATTTAAAAAACAGCCCATAGACATTTCACCTTGTGATAGACCAGCAAAGCGGGTGTCTCCTGAGCTGGGTGGGGTGTCAGCTTCACAAGCCTGGGGCAGCTCTGTCCTGCAGCTGCTGCACTCTGCTGTGTCTGGAACATAACTAGGCTTACTCAGCCTGGGTTTGTATCTGGTGGAAGCCTTTGTATCTGGTGAAGGCTTCAAACTTTTTAATGCCTGCCTTTGCTTAAAAGAAAGCAACCTAGCCATCTAATTTGAGACTCCTGCTTCTGTCTTGGGGCTCTACCACAGACTTGTTTTGCTGCTTTGTTCCCGTTTGTGGATGATGTGGCTTCTGTCACATAATGAGCATGAACTTTTATATTAGGTACGGCCTGCAGTAAAAGAAATAAAATTATTTTGGTAGTATTTCATTAGTGATGCATAGGAAGCCACTGTGAAATCAGGAGGGAAGAAATGTCATCAACATGACAACTGATGGGAAGTAGCCATACATGTAGCCAAATCTAAGTAGCTACAAGATCTCTAAAAAAACCTTTGTGAAAGCTGTTACAGTGAATGACTGTAAATTCTATAAAGAATTAGAGGAAGTTTAATGAAATTTCTGCATGTCCCTAACAAAGGTGAAAGGCTGGTTTTGACAATGGGTGTTTTTTGCTATAACCAGGTCTCCTTAAAAGAATTTCCCTGGGACAATTCCTAGTATTTCTCAAATGCAGATATTCAACATAAATGCTGATCTTTTCTGCTGGATTATTTTTAAACCATTGTCCTGCCCCTCAGCATTCACCCCCTTGAACTGATAAGGCTTTTTGCTTCTTAAAAGAGGATGTCAAAACTTCACCCATGTGGTTTGGACAGGTGACAGCACATTGCTGCTGTGAGCTATGTTGACGGAAGGAAACACATGTTCCACTTGAATCTGCAGTTTCACTCTGCACTTGCAAAAGTGTCTCAAAAGTGTCTGAAAATACCAGCTCCTCTGTGGTGTGCACCAATTAAAAAGAAAATAAACCACCAAAGGCTTGGCACTACAAACCAGATGGAATCAAGTTTGTTTACAAGTCCTCTCATTCAAACCCTTCCTGCCCATATGCTTGTGCTCAAACTTACTTTCTATCAAAATAACCAGATCAAGAATACTAATTATGGTTTTTTCTTGGCTTCATTTTATTTTTAGCAAGTTTATCCAGGATAAATATTCTGGTTACAATCAGCAGGCAGCCACTCATATTTCTGGGGCAGTGTACGACAACTCCCTCATTCTCTCCACAGCAGTTGGCATATTAATTGTGAATACCCAAAACACGGAAGCACTCTTGTTCCATAACTTGTTCCGAATTTTTTGAAATGTCTGCTACAGCCCCCTCAAACAGAATTTCACCTGTTGCGGCTGAATGAGGAGTCCTTCATATCCTTGCAAAGGTGAGATGCGCCTTACCCTGACTTAAATTACAAGAAGTAACATTCCCCCGTTTTTACCTCTGTCCTGTAATTGTGCTATGGTAGCATCAACCCATGGTACATGGCTGTGTGTTTTGGGAAGTCTGAGACTGGAACAGAAAGAACTGGGATAAGCTTTGCAAGTAGATGGGAAAGGACAATCTGCATGCAATCAGGCCCTGTTTTGTCTAACAGCTTCCATTCCTTATTTCCATAATTGTTGCGATATAATGATGTTTTCCCTCCTGCTTTGTAAAAGCCTGGGGTTTTGCCTGAGTACCAGACACCTAGTAACATTTCAGTCTCAGTTCAGAGTATGCAAGAGGTAGAACAGCTGGTCTGCTACACTGCCAACAGCCAGGAAATGCCATGTCACTGCCACTCCTGCCAGCCCACTTTGTGCAGCCCCATGTGCCACTAAGACCCATGGGAAGCAGGATACCCTGGAAGAGCCTTTCTGTTTGTTCCCTTCACCTGGACTACGCTGGACTGAGAGGTGTCCTTGCTGTTGGCTGTGCCATGCTGACTCTGCCAGTCTTCGCTCTCCTGGCATTCACATCTGTGCCTCCACTGGTCTCTACCATCTGGCTGGGGATCACTTTCTCCTTCGCTGCTGTGAGTTCTCAATGGTAGCTGGGGGTATTGTGGCTACACTCCTACATCTAGATGGCGTATTACTGCTGCCCTGCTGAGCAGGTTTCACAGCCACAGGTTGAAGTCATTGGCTCTGCAAACCTGTAGTCTTTGCTTAGTAACAAATAACCCTAAAGAATCAACATGGAGCAGAAGGCAGAGCACAGCGAGGAAGCACTCAATACAGTGCAAAGCATTAACCTTGCTATGCTTGCTTGGTGCTCTTTTACCTTGATGGTAACACCTGGATCTCCTATGAGTCTCATTAGTTAAATCATCAGGTCTGACTCCCATTCTGAAATATGAATCAGGTTATTTCAGTTTCAGATAACCTGTGCTGTCTGTGCTGTCTGAAGCTGCTTGGAAAGGATGTCTAGAATCAGCCAATAGGCTGGAGGGACAGACACCAGATTTCTTGACGAGCAAGTATAAAGGTTTACTTAGTGGGAATAATTCCTTTTTGAATGAATGTCCATCTAGCATCTTTAAATAGGCTCTGAGTTTCTGTTCTCATTGCTCTCCCCAGGCTAGTATGTGGCCATCTATACCGCTTGTGGTCCCCCAAGTAACTTTAGGGACAGCGATGGGGCTGGCAACTTCTGTACAGATGGCTGGTGCTGGCCTTTCAAATCTGATTGTTGGACACATTCTGGGAACAAAGTCCAGGTAAGAATTCTTTATCTTTTTTTTTTTAAATAAGCAGAGAAGTCACCAGTGCTTTAGTGGAGCAGTGTGAACAGGAATCAGGGGGTTTGCAACCTGATGCTGCAGGCAACTAGAGAAATGCCTTAAGTATCTTTAAGTGACTGGTTGTTCTCTCCTGTTTTGGCTTTCTAGTGAATTAAAGATCCCTCTGTGGTGCTAGCAACAGATGATGATCTTTACGCTGGCTAATGCTGTCGCATGCATCATTGCCTCGGTTAGCCTCAGTGTTGTGGACAAGTATCAGGTATGTGTGATAAAAGGTGAAGAATAACTCTGTATCACTGAGCTCCTTTTAACAAAGTAATAGCTGTTGGGTGTGTATGTGAATGACTCTCAAAAAGGGACTGCATAAAAGGAGAACCCTCTGCTCCATACCGATACATCACAGTTTTTCCTGCTACCAAGCCATTGGTGGCTGTATGTTTTCTGCAAGACAGTGAGGGCAAGGGCCAGGACCCAACTGTGGCAATGTGTATGTACAGGAAAAACAGTGTCCTTTTGTCACCAATTGCTGCCTTGATTTTCCAGGATGGGATCCTGGACAGAACCAGAAAGGGAGCACCTGTGGGGCAGGACAGAGACCCTGCAGATGCAGCACAGCTCCTTGATGATGACACAGGAACTGAAGACTCTGTCAGCTGAACCTTGGCAGGGAGAGAACGATTGCACTGCCAGACACACCACTGATCACTTCTGCCTGAAAGTGTTTTAGTCTGTGTACTTTAAACATCTTTAAAGGGAATCTTGAAGGCAATTGTCTGCAGACTGGGAATCTTTCTGCTTTCTTAGGCGTGGCACAGGGGTCTCCTCTGTGGTTCTTGGGCATTGTCCAACACCCACACACCTGCATGGGGCACTTTAAGGTCTGCACTGCAGTCAGTGAAGCTCACCTAGCTACCCTTGTTCATGAGCCGTTAGACAGCTGCTTGTCAACCTTGCAGCACAACTGCCTGTGAAGGTGTGCCTGGCCACTCTGCCACCAGAATCCTGCACAACAGCACTTGCTAACACCCAGCAGGCCTGCTGTTTCACTCAGTGCTCTAGATAAGCCTCTTCCACAGATCTTGTGCCCATGCAAGTGACATCATCATTATTCTTTAGGCAGGAGTCTGAAACTGATGACCTTTTGCACACAAGCGAGCTTAACTGCTTATTACTCTACTAGAAATGCTTCTGTAAGCTGTGCATATTCATTGCCCTTCAAAAGCATAAAAGGTTTTGATCTGGAATTCTGTCCTTTATACCCCAGTGCTCTTAGTCAGGAAGGCTAGAGGCTTATTTTACTCAGCCAGATGCCCTCTGCACTGGGCAAATGTTCACAGGGTTTTCAAAAGCACAAAGGAGGCTTTAAGAATGAAGTAAACTCGAACAGCCAAGTATGAGAAATGCTGAAGTGAATGACACATGTAAATTACTACAGATTCTTAAGAGAAAGAGCAGTTGTGCTCAAGTTGCATTTAATATAAACAGTTCCAGATTGAACATGAGTTAGGCACTGATAGCATCCAGTAAAGTCATATTTTAAGACAAATCCACTCATCAATTCAAAGCTTGGCTGAACTGATTTACTGAAGATGATGAGCAGCTCAGACAGCAAGGTCTTCAAGTTTTAAGTTAAACAGTGAATTCATTTCAGACCATAATCTAAGAATTTCCCTTTTGGAGTTTGGTGCAGCAGAAATTTAAGGGGGGAGGTAAGTCACAAAACTACAAAAATCACAAACTCCTCTAGTTTAGCAACGACCTCCCAAGACTGAGTCCCACCCTTGTTCAGTCAAGGGCAGCTGGAGCAGGTTATCCAGGACCTGCTTAGAGTTTGAACATCTCCATGGATGGAGACTCTGCAGTCTCTCTGGCCCACCTGTCCCAGTGTCTGACCCCTCGCAGGAAAAACGCGCATCCTTGTGTTCAGATGGAATTCCATGTGGTTTCCCTTGTGCCCATTGCCTCTTGTCCAGAGCAGAATCTGACCCCCTCATCCTTGCTCCCTCCCAGCAGGTACTTGAGCACACTGGTCAGATCTCCCAGAGCCTTCCTGAGCAGCCCCAGCTCTCTCAGCCCCTCCTCTCTTCTGCAAGATGATCCAGTCCCTTTACCACCTTTCTGGTCCATCACTGCACTCCCTAAATCACATCTCTCTTGTACTAGGGAGCCCAAAACTGCACATGGTGCTCCATGTGAGGCCTCATCAGTATTTTAACCCAGCTGGCAAATCAGATTCCTGCTAGACTGGCTTCAAAATACCCCTTGGCCTCCACTTGCTGCACTACTCCTCAGTGCTGAAATCCTGCACTTACATTTTTTCAGAGGAAAAATCCCATGATGAATTTCCAGCTGTCATTATGAAAAACCACATACTGCAGGGCTGTAAACTAATGTTGGAGACTTGCGTACAGAAGAAAATATGTGTTCAGAGCTGACTGGTGTGTTTATACCCTGGCTTAAAAGCAATGACTTCAGCCTGGTTTGCTGAAGCCATCAGCTTCCTTAGTTTATGCCATGTGATGCAGCAGCTAAACTCAAAGGGGGTTGGTGCTGTAACGAGTGCTGGGATAACCACTCGAAGTCCTGTAATTGCTCCTTCATAGAAGAAGCTCACTCAAAAACCAGCCATTCCTGTTTGACATCCCATAATCTACCTCCAAATTACTAGAAAAGAAACTTCACTCTTCTGTTTTGAAGAAGAGTTGTGACATACTTTCCTTAAAGTCTGCCAACAGTTAACAAGGTTCGCGTTGGTGTAGCACCAAAGCCTCACTGCCTGCTCTGCTGGGGGTCACTAGGAAGCATTCCTGCCCCTCTCCTGTGCTCACTGCCTATATGGAGAATTTCTGTTGGCTAGAGAGGGTTTTACAGAAACCATCGTACAAAGATCCTTGCACTTGCTTATAAAAGTCCTGTCATAGAATCTGAAGATGTGAGGACATTCTGATGACCTTTGGGTCTCTTGCACAAAGACCATCTTCAGGGTGGGAGGACTCTACTGGAGCCTCTCACAGGCAGAGTTCTTCTGAACAGGCTGCTCCTGTCTTTCAGCTCAGATGGATAAAAAAGCTCAAAGCTGACGTAACAGTAAGGAGGCAGATGATGTCCCTTCCTGGAACGGTACCTGCTCACCTCCACTGGGCACACTGATAGCTTACTCTTACTCAGCATTTTCCAGTAATGACTCCCTGATGAACTTCGCTTTGCCTGTCTTCCCCATTCTTGCTGGACACCCACAGCTGGGATACCAGAGCTCAGCTCTGAGCTTTCAAAAAGGCAATTGCATGGCTCTCATACTATGGTTGAGGTTGTCATGAAAATGAAAGGGTGGCATTCACAGAGGTCAACATGCTGCAAGAAATGGAAGGAAACAATCAGGGGTTTTTTTTGTTTAACTTTTCTAGTGTCACACTGATCATGATAATGGGTAACTGAAATCCCCACCCCTCACCCTGTCCCCAGCCTCAGACAGCCTGGGCCTTAACATTTAAGCTGCAAAATATTCTCTGGCAGAACATTCCTCTTGCCAAAGACACAGTGGATTGAAACTCGTAAAATACAGATTGTGAAGCCTTAAAGTGGACATTAGTTCAGGCAGTTCACACTGAGGTGGACTTGTGTTGCTCTTCATGCCCCAGTGCATGCTCCCAGCAGCCAGAATGTTAAACACTGACACAGTAGAGCACACATTTATGTAAGCCTGTGGGAGGAGACAGTGGAGAAAAAGCCATCATCTTTATGATCTTTATGAAGGACCTGGCATAACCTTAAGTTCCCGTTACTTCAACAGGCCCCTGTGCTTCTGATCCACCTGGACACAGAGCACTCTGTGGTTTTGGCTTAAGTGGCACATAGCACACACCCAAGCAGCAGCAGAGGAGGGGTCATGGAGAGCCAAAGGCAGCACAGCTACTATTTAAAATATCTGTGTATGTAGGAGGGAGGAGAAAGCAGTGGGTAAGACACCACAATTAGAAGGCAGCTGGACCTAGAGAGGTTGATGTAAGTAAAGTGATGTGAATAAAGCAAATTCCCGCATTCTTGCTGGCTATGGCCAATATTTTGACCTGCTTGAGGAGGAAGAGGTTGTCCTATTCGCAATATAAGGAGCTTGAAAGAAAGGCAAAGCCAATTCAAGATAAGACTGTCTTCATTCCCAGAAGATAACACCATAAAAATAATCAGGGCTGCTAATTTAGCCCAATAATTTAAATCTGCCTCTTCCTGCTCACTGACTATGTTCAAAGGGAGGAGTGGTGAGTGGGCCCAGCTTGGGCAGCCAGTTTAGCCTGCTGGGAGACTTCTGGGCATCAGCTCTTGGCCAGCAATGAATTGTTACCCCGTGGTTCTTACATAACTGATAACCAGTAATGACAGAAACAGCTTACATGTGACCAAGTCTCCCCACAGTCAGGATGCTGTGACCCAATTTTGTTCCTTAAGAAACAATGGAAAATTCCAGCCTCAATGACATTTAATCCATCACCTTTTCCAAAGGGAAGCGATACACGGTTTCAGCAGAGCTTCAAGCTGAAATTCAACAAGAGACACATCAGAGGGCTTGGACATATTGCTGGGTGGCCAGGCCACCACACAATCACCCAGGTAGCCAAGAGACTTGGACACCCACACACCAATGTGATCATATTGTACATAAGCAACTCTGAGAACCTTCCAGGGAACATACTACAGCAGTTACTCATTTAATACTTAAATAATTGTCTCCACACGACTACTTTACACATCTTCTCTCACTAGACAAGCCCCAAGAATGTACTTTGGATATTCCAAGTCTAATTAGCTTGTATAAATCATTCAAAAAACTCACAGTAATGCTGCTTAAAACACCAACAGAGAGGACATTAATCTTCCTCATTGAGAGTGCCGTGCGGGGTATTATGCAGTCATGCAACAGATGGACAGTATCAGACAGTGCTTGCTTAAAAGGTTTTGCACAGCAGCCAGCAGTCTTCACAGGGGTTGTGCATGATCTGGGTTATGGGAATCAGAAGGGATGACACACTGCAGCTGGGCTGTTCACTAGAGTGGTGAGGTCGTGTACAGGACAGACATGGTGACATGTTTAGGGACTAAGCAGCAGATATGCCTAGAACCACACACAACTCATGAAAGCATGCAAGTCCTCCTTTAACCACTTCCTTGGCTAAGCTCACTATGGACTATGGATACTATCATTTTCCTGCCCAGACTGAAACAGCAACCCAGATAACATTCTATCTGAAGTGTTTAGCTACAAACCGGCAGTTTTGGGGAAAGCAATGAGGTAACACACACAGTTGCAAAGTGGAGCTATACTGGCTGCAGCTCAAAGGAAAGACAATCCTTCATTGCTAATGTGCGATCTATCAAGGACATTGCCACATTCCCACACTATGCAGATCCCACCCAAAGCACTGTACATGCTTCAGAGGAGAGTTCTGAACTGTAAATGGCCAAACACAGAAGCCACTGTAGGAGTGAGGGCTGGCCAAGAGGCTCTGAGAGCATCACAGCCTGGAAGTTCAGGGATGAATGACACGGACACGCAACATCCTGGATGAGAGGCCACTGCATCCAGCTCACCCAGAACTGCAATGTCAGTAGCTGCAGTTCCCTCCTCTGTCAGCCAAGGCAGTCTGGCACATGAAGGATGTTTTATGCACTCAACAGAAACACACAAGTGAGGGTATGACTTCTCCACATAAAGAATATCCCCTGCTCACAGGGAATTGCTACATTTTACTACAAATAGCCTTAAATATTTAAAATATTTGAATATTTAATTCTGTTTACAATATTGCTGAAGAACATAAAATCCCAGTGTGGTACAGAACATCATGGAATGTTGCCCACAAAAAGGCATTAAGCTGAGCTCTTGCTACCATCCTACCCCTAACCCAGGGATAAGAGGTGTCTGTCTTATGGGCAGCCTTGGGCAGGATGTCATAGCTTCTGAGTACAGTCCCCTGTACAGAAGGCCTGAAAATGTATGTGCAATTTTTTTCCCATTTCAGACAATAAAATTCACCAGTGTAGCTATAGTGAAATAAAGTACTGACCAATTTATAAAAGCAGGCATCTACAGCACACAATGAAGTAACAAAATACAGAGGTTTATTGATAACTGCATGTTCTGTCATTTGATTTCCAATCCCCTTCTGTCCCAGAGAAATACTCAGATCAATCTTACTTGATGAGTTGAAAACATTGTTTAGATTCCAAAGAAAGAAATGCAAGAAAATTAACATAGTTTAACTAATTTAAGGCCTAGTTAGAAGTTTCTGTTTAAAAGACAGGCACTGAAGCCAATGCACATCAGGTACTAAAAGATGCCAAATGCTTGATATTGCAGATAGCACCAACTATATCAGAGCCTGCAGTGCAGGAAGCAGCCTCTGGTTGACTTTTCCACATGACAAGCTTCCTGTCAAGTACTGGAACAAGGAACTGAAACGGCTAATGTGTCTGAGACTCATCCAGAGGCTAGAGCACAGACTCAGGAAGAGCTGCTAGAAAATACATGTTTGGAAGTAACATAAGTTCATTCCAGGGTTGCAGTCTGAACTACTGCCTTGTTTTCCTGGGGGGGAAAAATAACAGGCAGCTCCAAACCAATCTGAAAGGTACAAAGGCATTGAAATCCCTACTTTCCATGGCTGTTTCTATCCTAGCACTGCCCCATATATTTCACCATTTGAAAAGACAACTAAGTCTTAAAGCAGTCACCCACCGCTGCTGACACAAGGGAACTGCATGGCTTAGGAAGCATTACAATCACAGAGAGGTTTAGCACCTGGCCCAGCATCCCATCTCAATGGCAGCAGTTCCCAGGGAACATGGGCTAGAACAGCAGTGGATATACACAATAAGGCCACTTGGTCTTTGGCATACCTGACCAACTCCTGTTTTGATATGTCAGATTTAAAAGGTCAGTATTCAATATATTTAACAGTAAGCACCTAATGTTAACATTCATATACCAATGCTCTGGATATGATCATAAAATCCATTCAGAGAACAAACCCTCCCCCAAAAACATCTGTGCAAAACATGCACACCTTCCAAACATGATTTACAACAGACTTTAGCAATAGAAACCTTCTGTTTGTGCTGGCTTTGTTTTTCCAACTAAGGTAATCTACAGCAAAATCAACTACAGCTCTAGGTTGGGGAGAACTTACATAGTTCTCCCAACCTTACCAACAAAAATTTGAGACAGTCAAAGGCAAAGGTAAGGCTGATGAAAGACAAGAGACTTCACTAACAGGCTCGGCACAGGCAAAACCAACAGGAAATTCACTGTGGTGGAGACAGGAGAACAGTCCTGGTTTCCACAGGGAACCAAGTGAAAACATGGACTGAAGCTAAGCCCTTTCTACACAGGCTGGGTCAGAGTGACCTGGCTGACATCTCAGCATATTCCCCATGGTAACTGTAAACTTCCAAGTTGCCTCTGTTCAAAGAGTACCATAAAGCTATTGTTTGCACCCACATCTTTACCAGAAAACCTACAAGCACTCAACTAGAGGCACCTACATGAAACAGCATGTTGGACTGCCACACATGAAGAGCTAGTCACAGTAATCAGCAGATTACTAAAGGCATCCAAAAGACCTGAATATCTGGGCAGGGGCAGACCACAATCTTTACAAACATATGATGGTTTATGAGCATAAAAGAAACCTTCAGCATATTTTGTCCTTGTATCAGCAATCATGTGCTGCAAAGCAAGAAAGGAGAAAAAGAAGCAATGACTGAAGACACTCTTAACCTTGGCAGCACTACTTGTTCCAGTGGAACATATTTATATTCATGTGACTGCAAGTCAGCTCACACTGTGAAGCTGCATTCCATTGCCATGGGGAAAGCCCAGCCTACCTGCTGTGCTTCAGAATCTTCAGGTGTGACCTCCAGGCCCCCTCCCATTCACAATGTTTGACATGTTGACTGTGTGGATAAGCCTGACTCCACAAGAGTGTCCTGAGCCATGAGCTAGGTAAGAACCTAACAGTCTGAGGAACTCACCACTAAGTAGCACTGATTTTTCACAAAGTTACACTAATGTCCCACTCTGCCACCCACCCAGGCAGGCCAATACTCACATCTTCCACAAGGCACCCATTCCCTCCCTAGCCCTCCCTCCCCAAATCACCAGGTTATCTTTCCTACACACTCTAACATAACCCTCATCCATCTGCCTAAGTATCTATTCACAAGCAATAGTGTATAAACTGACCTCGCCACCACAGACAAGAGTTTCTCCATTAGGGACAGTGACACAATGACCCTAATAGAATGCAATGCTGGATTTCCCCCCTGGCGGATTGAGGACTTTGTTGTGTGAGCGTGGCCTTGGCCCTAGTCGGGGTTCATGATTGTCTATCTTGGGTTCTGGCTCCTTGCATCGCTCCTCTTTGCCCAGAGCTTTTTTCTCGCCTCCATCTTCCAGGTGTGGTTTGATATTTTCTGTAGCTGCGTTAAAGAAAACAGATTAGATCATCAGATCAATTACTATTCTGTAGTACAGTAAGTGCCTCATCTTCTGTGGGCCACATTAGTTCCCACATCTCCCATCCACAGCACATCAAGGTTTCTCATTATCTGTTCATTTTTCCTGAAGCAAACAGGTGCTAAGAATTTCACTTTTCACAACAATTTCTCTCTTCCTTCAGCAATCTTTCTAAGAAGGATATAAAGACTGAGCAATACACCTTCAGAATTATTTTGGCAGTTGCAGGCAATTAAGAGATACAACGTACCAATCAATCCTTTCACACTGAGCTTGAAAGCAGAGGTCCCATCATTCTTTAATAATTCTTTAATAATTAGCTGAGCAAGAATACATTTTGTCAGTCAGCTATTTATTATTTACAACTACAGAAGGCCAAAATTACCCATTTGAAGGAGATGGCAATATACAGATGCCATACATGGATTCCATACATATCTGTATGTAACACACATGGCATCAAGCAAAGTATAAATACACAGACACAGAGTATCATGACTCATGCCTGTGTTCACTTCAGTAAGAGGAAGAGAACCATTTCCCTGAGACAAGTGATTAGATTTCTGACTAAACTTTTCAGTCATATTATCCTAAAATCACAAGACTAAGGCTAGTGTTTAAGCAGAAGCACAAGAAACTTCCTCAGAGCTTATCTTTCCAAAGAGAACAGAGAAAATAATTTCTCTTGCTGACCTTCTAGCTTCTTTGGTGTTTCCTCTTCTTTCAAGACAATGTGATCCTGCAAAGAAATCAAAAACTATCTTAGTGTATTATTGCTCTCAAACAGCAAGTCTGTCACAAAGTCCTTCTGGAAGTTTTGCTTCATTTCTAATAGATCACTGATCAAGTAAAAGTAAGCAGTGTGCAGCCCTTCATCCCCTCCACTTCTACAGAAACCCAAAAGCAGGGGGACCAATCTTCTATGTTATGGCAAGGTGCACATCTCAGACAATTCACTGAAACATGGATGAAGAGGCTACGTTAGATCATCAAAACGGTAAGCACAGCAGTGGTGGGTTAATTGCCAGACTCGATTTTACAGGTCTTCTCCAACCTTAAGGATTCACTGATTTTAAGGTCAGGAATTACCATTCCTGTCAAGCACCTGCCATCACCCAGGAGAAGCTGGTATACACAACTATAATACAACCAGCCCTTGAAGACCCTATTTGTATGCAGCAATTCCTGTCTTCAAGGACAGCAAGTATCCCAACAGTCAGGTAATAATCAAAACATTTTAAGACCGTTTTCCCAACAATCTCAATTGACTGTTGGAAAGACACAGCAACACTTCAGAGAAGTGTTTTCCCACCCATGAAACTCAACTTGCAGTAGTTTTTTGTAAATATCCTGTCTTCTTTCCATCCCAGTATCTCCCACAATTTCAATGCTCTAATTAATGACATAAGAATTTCCAAAATGTTGTCCTCCATTTAGTCAGGAATTCATAGGAATTAAAGTTACATTTCTAAAAAAAGTAACTAAAAAGAAACAGCGACCATCCCAATAAAGGAGTACAGAGAAACAAAGCAAAACCCTCTCCTACACCAACAGCACTACTCCTGCCAAAACCTAGCTCCCAGTCTTATTTTTCCTCCTCCTTGCATATGGCCCCTACTCAGAATATGCATAAAAAGAAAGCACTCTACCAACACTTTAAATTTAAGGGGAAAATAAAGGCAAGAAAGTTAAATTGGACTGATCCTTTCTTCCTAAGCTTCCACAAAAAACTAGAGTCGTTTTCAGCACAATGACAATTTCTGTTCCAGTTCCAGCCACAACGGGGTTATTTTTGCAGTAGCCAGGGAGGGCATGGCCAGAACCTGGAGCTTATTCTTTACCACATCATGTGCAAGGGGTGGGGGGAAGAGGTCCCTTCTGGCCTGCAGTGGTGGCTGAGTGGTTGGGGCAGTGCCTTGTTCACATGGTGAGCATTCAAGTGTGAATTGTTCATCCTTCTTGTACACTCCATTATAAATTTTGTGCTGTTACTGTTCTTTTCCTATCTCATTGCTGTTTCCAGTAAATTGTTGTTATTTCAACCCATGATTTTTACCTTTTGTGCCTCCAATTTCCCTCCCCAGCCACAGGGGGAAGGGGGAGGGGAGTGTGAGTGGTGCATGGTTTGGAGTGTTTTCAGTGGGAACACTAAACTAGGGAATACCATTCCTAAACCACATCAGTTTCATAGAATGTTAAATTTCTGTGCTATCTGACATGCCAAAGACATTATCAGCATAATATCTACTCACTTATTAGTATTTACTTAGAGTAAGGCAGCAGGTTGTAAATCTGTATATAGGGCACTTAAATACAGTAACTGGTAATGTATCCTGCTTTTTCCAAACCCAGATATGGTCATAACTACAAGCAACTATTACACATCCCAGCTTTAAGATCAAAAGTCAACTGTATAACCTATGTGTAACAACTGTAACACTATACCAAGAGACACTTTACACTTTTGTCTATCAGGAATCAAGTACCTGCTGGGCCTGACACCACTGATCCCAAGTGTAGAGGAATTCCTTGTGGAGTGGGGGCATAGGATACCCCAGGAGAGCTTGGGCAACCCAGGGCTGTTGCAGAAGTACCCCTGACGGGGCCTCAGGCTGAAGATAGGCTTGCAAGGCACCTGCTAGCCAGCAGCCTTGAACAGCCTTGGGTCAGCTCACCCACTGCTTAGAGGCTTTCTCATGGGAAAGGGGCGTGAACTTTGCAAAGTATAACTTGGTGAAGGTAAACAATAAAACTGGAGCACAATGCTCAAATCGTATCGGTGTTCGTGTCGTGACTCTGGCTGGTTCCCCTGCACCCGGGAACCTCCCCCTGCTACACCTGGCGCCCGAACAGGGACCCGGTGAGTTTTGCTACATGCAGGTTCGCTTAAATGCAGTAAGACTGAATTTCATCGTATCGGTGCGGCGGAACCAGGGGAGCCAGAGCAGGTGGCCCCAAAGCCAAGTAAAGCCGGGGGCCCAGTCTCAAAGCTGAATAGAAAGCCGGAGGATAAGCCCCAAAGCCAAGTAAAGCAGGGGGCTAAACCTCAAAGCTGAGTGGCCAGAGACCGCAATTTCGCATGGCTAAGCGCGCACCTGCAGCAAAGCAGCTATGGATTATGAGGTGGGGACTCGACTCCTAGCCAGTATCCTCTCTAAGAGAGGCGATATCGTGAAAGACCGAGATCTCAATGCCCTCGTTACGTGGGCCCAGGAACACGGGTGTGTGGAATACACTTTGCTTTTGTTCTCAACCGAAGCGTGGGGGAAGTTGGAAACGAATTGTGGCTGTCCACGATTGAGGATGGAAAGGAAGCTAAAGAAGCTAAAGCTCTCGGCTTAACCTGGAGAGCAGTAACTGGCACTCTGGGAGAGATGAAAGCAGAGAGGACAGTGGCCGTGGCCGCCATGGAGGCTTTAGGGAGTGGCGGCTCCAGGAACAGAACAGACAGGGGTCTTATGAAGCAGGGGCCGGGGACCAGGGCGGAGTCCAGGGTAGCACAGTTCTTCGGGCTGGCCGCGAAAAGACCGATTAAAGGCACAGCAGCACCCATCTGCTCACTGCGGGAGTTGCTGGACTTGGCAGGGAAGGAAGTTACCCCTCCGAAGTCTGAGGGAGAAACGGCTGTGAAGGTGGAAGCAGAGCCGCCCGACTCAGGGGGCGGGGCACAGGCAGACGAAGGAGAAACAGGCAGTCCTGGTGCCCGGCCGAAAGTGGCAGCGCAAACCAGCGGTCCTAATGCCCGGCTGAAAGCGGCGGCGCACAACCCCCCTCTGCCAGACAGCGGAGCAACGTCTGGCAGCGAAGCGGCTTCTGCGGTTTCGTTGCCTGCAGAGCCAGAGCCAGCCAGGGCTGCCGGGGGTAAGCCCCAAGAGGGGGAGCAGCACCGAGAGGTGATGCAAGAAGTAATCAAAAGGCTTGCTGAATTATCTACACGGCAGGACGCGCTGGAGTCCAAGGCTTGTGATATTACACCATCAGCACTGTGGCGTCCCGTGGCCCCACCGGTCAAGTTACCACCCAGAGCTCCTACGTTCCCATCGTGAGAATCGGGCACAGTGCCTACAGCCCCTCCCTTCCCGCAAGGGGAGGTGCAGCCATTGTTTCCATCAGCCCCGACAGGGAGGACTGACCCATTGCAAAGGAGATGGAATGGAGTTATCCATGATGCAATCATTGAGGATGATTGGCAAGCAGTGAATGCCCTCGCTTGCCCTGTACAGATACAAGGGGACACTGCAAAGTGGGAACCCCATGACTGGAAGATCTTGCAGCAAGCCAAGCAAACGGTCACCATACATGGCTCGTGGTCTGAAGCTGCACGAAGCGTTCTGCAGTTTATCTTTACAGCAGATGTCCTGTGTCCTAATGATTGCATCAGCATCGCACAGTTGTTATTAACCCCTTCACAGTTCCTGCTTTGGGAGCGAACGTGGAAGCAGCTAGCACAAGAAGAAGCTAGCAAGCACCAAGGTGATACACAAGACCCACTTTATGTGCTCCAAGCTGACATGCTAACTGGGAGTGGGGCTTATGGAGTGACAGTGACACAGCTGACCATGCCCATAGTCATTCATCAGTTGTCACAGACTCTTGCCCACAAAGCCTTGTTGTCAGTACCTGAAAAGAAGAAGTCTCCCCCGTATGCAGGAGTCCGACAGGGGCTGTCAGAGCCATATGGTCAGTTCATCGACTGTTTGTCAGCAGCCTTAAAGGATGCAACTGAGTTCTCTGAAGAGCTCCAAGAGCAAATGTTCCGAACACTTGCCTTTGAAAATGCTAATAGCAGACTAAGACAATTCTTGCTACGCTGCCCCAGGGAGCAGGAGTAGACGAGATGCTCGTGCGCGCTAGCCGTGTGGAGCAGTCATCTCAAACAACTGCCTTTACTGCAACGCTGCAGAATGTCCTGCAACAACAGGGACAAGTCATCACCGCAGCACTGACCAGAGGGGTGCCCAGCAAGTGGTGCCATGCTATGCATACAGGACCCTGAAGCGAGAAGGCACAGTCAGCATCAGCTCCTGAGGAAAGTGACGCCACTACCATAACAGCTGGAACTCTGGGACCTCCATCCCGAGAAGCCTTGGGAGAGGCTGCACATGTGGCTGAGCGAGGGGGCTGAGAACTTGCCAGATCCACCACTCTCCGTAGCAGGAGAAATAGCAAGACTCTGTGGCGAACATAACAGCTGCCTTAGGTGGCTGCTACTGACTTGTGGTGGGTGTCAGGTAACCCTCTCCAAAGGCGAAACCAAGAGGGGGAGTTGCGTAAATTCTTGCACATAGCACCAGACACAGAGATAGAGTGGGGAATTGTTTTGACTGTCTTGAGACAAGGGCATTGGCGGACATCTTCAATCAGCTGTCTGCCCATTTAGATCAAGTGAAGGCAGTTCATTTGGCTAGCATCTATGTTTTACCTGGTGCTTCAGCAGCCAGGGCTCACGCTACTTGGCATAAACTTGCTTGCTGGGCGAGGGATGAGTTAAACGTAACTTCGCAGATGCTTGACGAGCTAAGCACAGATGTTGCTAGTGTTAGACATGCAGTATTATAAAATAGGACAGCCATTGATTTTCTGCTACTAGCTCACGGCCACAGCTGTGAAGAGTTATGTGCTGTATGAATCTTTCTGACCGCTCTGTCTCAATTCACAAGCACCTCTCTGACCTCCAGAGGGGCCTACACAACCTTCGGGAGACAGACGACCCTATTGGAGATTGGCTTAAGGGTCTGGGTATCACCGGATGGCTGCGTACCTTGGTAGTAGAAGGCTGCTGATTGCTATTTGTAGTTATATTAAGCTTAATAATACTTGGGTGTATTTTTTCTTGCCTTAAAGCGGGGCTGCAGAAAATCATCAACCAGACCTGGGTTGCCCAAAAAGAAAACAGGGGATATGTAGAGGAATTCCTTGTGGAGCGGGGGCATAGGATGCCCCAGGAGAGCTTGGGCATCCCAGGGCTGTTGCAGAAGTACCCCTGACGGGGCCTCAGGCTGAAGATAGGCTTGCAAGGCACCTGCTAGCCAGCAGCCTTGAACAGCCTTGGGAAAAGGTATACACTGGTCAGCTCACCCGCTGCTTAGAGGCTTTCTCATGGGAAAGGGGCGTGAACTTTGCGAAGTATAACTTGGTGAAGGTAAACAATAAAACTGGAGCCTGATGCTCAAATCGTATCGGTGTTCGTGTCGTGACTCCGGCTGGCTCTCCTGCACCTGGGACCCCCCCCCCCCGCTAAACCCAAGTTCACTTTTTCACTGTTGATCACTTAAGCCTAATCTCCTGCTGAAGTGCTTTCAAGGTGACTGTAGATACATGTATTTAAGAGAGGAGAGGTGAAGTGTGCAGCCAGTCCTCACAAAGGTTTATGACTTTAGCTCACCAACTCCCAAGTTTGCATCAAAATCACACCTGCCAAACTGCAGAATAAGAAGTCTCTCCTCCCTATCCAGTTTAAATGCCTCTTAGCTCTGTCAAGAACTCCAGCTGTACCTCACTCACAAGAAAGATCAAAAGCTTTTTTCTCTTCTTTTTTTTTTTTTTGAACGCACATCCACAGTCTAATTAATGCTTTTACAACAAACTGCAGAGATCTGATACACCCAAAATAGCAAGCTATCAAAGAGACTTTGGGAATAACTGTCTAACTCAAAGTCACTCCATGCACATTCAGTTCTGTTCTTAAGGAGAGCACAGGCACGTGACAGAGTGTGACAGGACCCCAGAGCTGCTGGCTTCTTGGTCTGACAGCAACAGAAGTACAAATACCTTGGGCTTGTTCGGGTGTGCTCGCACAATGCTGGGAGAGACAGGAGACCCAAAGATATCGCTTGTCTTCCCACCAGGTGGATTCATGCGTGGACGAGGCTGAGCAGAACTAGAGTCCTCAAAAATGCCACTTTCTTTTCCTCCTGCAAGGCAGTTGTTAAGACTTTTTTTCTAGATTAGTTTTATCACACTATAGTAAAAAAAATCAAAACCAATATAATTCAAAGACTTCTACAACCCTGCTGCCTAGGGTTGTAGAAGGGACTTCCTTTTATTTGCCTAGTTGAAATCCTTTGTTACAATTCACCTGTGGATCTCAAATTGAGCCAACTGCTCATACAGCTTTACAATAGAAGCTGTTTCCTTTCATCATTTCTTAGAACCTCAATTTGGAAAGAATTAAGACCTGGATGATGTGCTAAGAAGTCTGTGAACATGCAGATCACTGAAATATTCATATATTCAGAAGTCTGAAGAGATACATTGTTCAAACCCACTCAGTATATAAAAATGCAACAGAAGAAGACAGAACCCAATGTTCCAGTTTAGGAACACAAAACCATACTATGCTGCAATCCAGGGCCCAGTCACACGGAAAGAGGGGGCAGCTTTTACCTGGAGGGTTTGTTCTTTTTGGAATGTTCTGAGGTTGTTCTGATGCTCCAAAGATATTGGATGCCATCCGATGTGGTCTGCTTGAAGAAGACACCTCCTCTGTACTCCCAAAGAGATTACTAGAATCTCCTCCTGGGGGCTTCAATACCCTATATCACAGAATGAGGAACAAGATACAAAAACTCTTTTAAAATTTATAGCATTCAACATATCTGGTGTCCCCTTCCCATTCTCTCCTTGTATGTAACTATTCTGATTTTAATTTACATTAAGTAATTCTGCTATATCCATGAAGTATCTACTTTTCAAGAGCTGTTTTAATATTCTTAAGTTCAGCACAAATATTGCCAACATCCTAGTTAGTCAACTTGATCATTAAGCTATCTATGATTACTTGGAATGATCCTAACACTGCCACCTACACAAATGGCTACGCTATCTGCGGTGTTCCAGAAACAACAGAGATTAAGAGAAGCCATGACTGGTTAGGGTTTTAAAAATAACCATTACAGAATCAGACTTTCTGCTAAACTGCACATACCAACTTTGAATCTGTCATACAATTCAAACCCTTTTAAATAAAGGCAGACATTTCATAACTACTAAAAATTTTACTAGTCTCAATCATCAGTTATCACAGTACCTGCTGTAGTTATGAATGGAGAGAGAATACCAAAAAGCCAATTTTTTAGTGGTCGAGCTGCAAATCCATTAAAACTAAAGCTTTGCAACAGAGGATAGCAAATGATCTCCAGAAAAATTGGAGCTTAAAACAAAAATGATCTAACTTCTTGAAAACTTACCAAAAGTCATGCTTGTCCTTCAGGAGTAATTCCATAGTTAATGCCTATGTCTTGTTCAACAGACTACGAGTCCTGCCCCAAAAAGGAACCAGACCACTATTTGGGAGTAGAATCAGTGGAATTAATTGGAAAATTAACAGAAAAAGCACAGGAAAGAGATGAATACCTAAATATGGCTGTAAAGAAGCTCAGCAAAGAAAAGGACCTGAGAGTGCTGGTTGACAGTGGCTGAACACGAGCTGGGTGTGCCCAGGTGGGCAAGAAGGCCAATGACATCCTGGCCTGTACCAGGACCAGTGTGGCCACCCAAACCAGGACAGAAACCTGTGCTGGACACTGGTGAGGCACCTCAAATTGTGGGGGCAGTTTTGGGCACCTCACAACAAGAAAGACTAAGGGGCTGGAGCATATCCAGCAAAGAGAGTGGAGCAGGGCAAGGGTCTGGAGCACCAGGAGCAGCTGAAGGAGCTGGGGGGGCTAGGCTTGGAGAAAAGGAGGCTCAGGGGGCACCTTCTGGCTCTCCACAACTCCCTGACAGGATGGGGCTGCGGATAGGGCTCTGCTCCCAGGGAACAGGGACAAGACAAGAGGAAACAGCCTCAAGTTGTGGCAGGGGAGGGCAGACTGGACATCAGAAGGAATTTCGTCACAGGAAAGGTTGTTAAACATTGGAATGGGCTGCCCAGGGCAGTGGTGGAGTCACCATCCCTGGAGGTATTCACGAAATGACTGAATGTGGCACTTAATGCTCTGGTCTAGTTGACAAGCAGTCAAAGGTTGAACTCTGCCACCTCAGAGGGCTTTTCCAACCTTAATGATTCTGGGATTCTGTATCAAAAATAATCTTTACAGTTACATCTACCAATTTTCCACAGTCTCAGCAGCTGAACAAAGGTAGTAGCTCATTTATACGACTTCTAATCTGAACCCTTGATCTGGAACCTAAGGTAACCTTTACTTTTAAACCAAGAGAACAGTTACAAATTGCAAGACCTTGATCCCATGTACCTGAACACAATTCAAATGTCAGTGAATTATTACAACCTCTTCTCTCCCTAGCCCTGTGACAGCAGCATGCCATTCCAGGTGAGCTATGCCGAGCATAAAATGAGGTTCCTCTTGGTGCCAAGATCTACTCCAGTTTAAGATTTAATTTCACAAAAGTAGAGATATTTGGCTGCTCTGTCAGAAAATTAGCTTTGTGCACATTTCAGATCTCAAGATGCAGAAAGCAGTTTTACACTCTGGGAAGAAGGAGAAAAAAGTTCCTCTTTTAGTCTGGGAATAGTTTATCTAGATAGTACTAGACTCAGAGGGACTGTCTTTGCTGGCCAATTTCAATATTTTAATCCTTACTATGACTATGGATTTAATAAATGCCCTTAGCTTGAGGAGTAACTAGAATTTCAGCAGACAGGACAACTTCTTGTGCACAGATCATACAAAGCTTATTTATTTACAATTTAGTGTCCAACAGACTACAGATCCAACTAGCCTCTGTGCTCTCTATATATCTTAGAAGATTTAAACCCACTATTAAAGCAGACATTGTATAGGTAAATTATGAATTTCAATCATTCACAATGGTCCAGAAACCGAGGCAGTTTAAGTATTTGAAGTGGGGAGACTTAAGGAAAAGGGAACTCTACAAAAAAGTAGTTTGGGAAGGGGGTCTCTGTTAAAATGGAGTCCTCTCACTTAATTTAAATGATTTTTGACTTTACCTGTTCTTTTCAGCTATTTTTTTTTAACTGCATCTAGTCTTTCTTGCGTTCCAACTACACTAAGTATACCAGCAAAAAGACTAAAAGGAAGTAAAAAGCTGTTTATACAGCTGGAGTCTCTTACACCCCAGATTCACTCAATTTACCATGCTGTTTGCTTAACACATGCATACAAGCATAGGAGGGAATAATAAAATAACTACACTCAGAATTTTTTTTTTGGTTTAAGAAAAATAGCCAGTCATAAGAATCAAATTACTTCTCATTCCTGCAATGGGTTTTAAGAGCTATTGCAGAAAAATTCTGGAGAAAACTCATTTTAAGATTAAAAGTCTTGATAATTCAGTAAAGAAACTTAGAAATAAATCCAACACTGATTAATCTTATACTGTCCTCCTATTTTCAGCTTAGTATCCACACTAAGAAAACCCTACTGTTCAACAAATTAGCCAGAGGGATCACTGGTGGTGTTTACAAGGTGGAAATCAGCAAAAGTACCTTTTCTGCCAGCATCACACAAAATAATCTTGACTACATACGCAAAGTGGATTTACCACCTCAATTTCAGGAACTTCTAAATGCTGGGAACCTTCCAAGCATTACATAAATGTTCAAATGGTGGTAATACCAGGTTAATAAAATTCAAACTAATACAAAGTCAGATAACTAAGTCATTCACAGGAATTACCAAAATAACCTTGAAGTACAGCAACGAAGTCTGTCAGCTGATGTCAGCAAAGAGGACAGGGCTTTGCACTCGCTCCCTCCAACCAAATATGTGGGAGACTACAAAGCTATTTTCTTTCTGTGTAGCCTCTAGAGCACTGCTGGCCTGCCTCCCTGTACTACCACGTACTCAGTTCTGGAGCAGAGCGAGACGTGCAGGTCCCCCAGACCAAGTAAGAAAATCAGGTTTCACCTGTAAATCCTAACAAAGGAAAACAGCATGCTAAACTCAGTAAGTCAAGATGAGCTGCTTCAACAGAGTACACAGAAATTTAACATATACTGTATAGCAACTTTATATAGTCATTTTAGTTTACATCAGTATTATGTCAGTTTACACAGAGACATTTTTGTGTCTTGTAGCCAGGTATGTTTGATCTTTCTTCCTTTGGGAAGGTGTTTTATTCTTTCAAATCATGAAAAAACCACCCTTTGTCTTCTACAAAATCTAAATCTGCCTTTCTCTCCCTCCCCTCCAGCAGACCAGAAGTTTGTGAATGCCTCTAAAACAGCTAAATCAAGAGCCCTATTCTGCAAGTTTAAAAGCCCCTACTAATTGCTTTGTTCTCTTCTGGCAGATTTGAAGAATTTTAATTAGCTCTTCTGATCTTCCCCCCCCCCCCCACATTCTAACACACGTGAATTTGAGTGCGCTTTCCTCATTAAGCCTTTCAGACAACCAATGGAAGGGGTGACAAGGCTTATCCATTACTTCAAGACACCCTCTACATAATTTTTTTTTTAATCCTGCCTAAAAGTTAAACACTGAAATTTTATCAGTTTTCAGACTGTTCTAATACAGTAGACAGAGCTGCATTATACATAAGAGACTCACTAAGGTGAGAGAAACTCGCAGGAAGCAGGTGTTGAGGTTTGGAACCACAGGCTCTAAGGCAAGACCAGAGGTCCAGGGGTGCTCCTGCTGTGGGATCAATAGACTCATGGCTCATTAAACAGCTCACTCCCATACAAACAGCAAACTGTGTTATGCAGCCATGCTCTTGATCTGAAAGCTCCAAGATACTCTGCAGTGGCCCCGATGGGAGCAGAGGAATACAAGCATTCCGTTTCCAAGATGGTTAAATTTACCATTGTCCGCTCTTTGCAGAAGCTGTGAAACTGCTCGTACACAGGATGAATTGAGAGTATGTTAATACAATGCATCTTTATAGCGCACAATAGCAGAATGATACAACTCTGTCCTGCTTTGCTTTTAGAAGCTCTTAGACATGCAATCCCATGTTTTATTTTGGAAAAGCAAAACTTCCTTAAAAATACAAAGTGTCATTGTTAAAGTTTAATAAAATAAAACTAGGCAGTTAATTCGATTCAGCAAACTAGTTGCTTGCCCTATCACTGTACATATTAACAGGGTCACTAGAAACACATTTCCCTGGACAATTAAGTGAAAGCTTTCACTTAAAATCTCCTTAGCATCATTTATTTCTAACTGTAATACACCTGTATTATGAAGTTCTCAAAATGCAGACACTTGTTTATAATTTCCTCGGAAAGATTTTCACTTTAGGAAGACTTATTTTTTCCTGCTTCCACAGCTGGTGGTGGTTGCTGCAGGGATTTGGAATTAGGCTCAGTTTAAATTACAGCAACTTCTACATACCAAGAACTGCAAAAAGGTTGGCATTCTCACTAAACAAGGTTTTGTTTAGGGAATGAACAGAATAAGCTGTGTCTTTAAACCAGGTACTTTTGCTCTTGATGGCACAGGCCATGAGTCAATAGTCAACGCCTCAGAGACCACGTTGCAAATCCACTGAAGGACGTGCCTGCGGTGCTGCCCCGGGCTCCGGTACAGAGCTGTGAGTGGCTCTAGCCTGCTCTCAGGCACCACAAACACACTCCGACACGGCAACGGGGAGCAAGCTGTAAGACCACCTTTGCTCGCTGTTAACTAACACGTTACAACGGTCTGCCCAGGAACCCAATTTATGCGTTAAACGTGGTTTCAAAATTACTATGAGAACAGACACTTCTGAGAGACTACACCAAGGACAGAGCATCCTCAAAAGTCTTCTAAAACCAGGTCACAGCTTGGAGCGACTGGAATGCAGGCAAACTTAAAGCATTCTTAGACAATTTCGAAACCCTTCCTCCTTCCTGCACGGGACAGCCTCGCAGATGGATTAATCACTGCACTCACGCCATGCGGTATTCAGGGTGTCTGCCCTCCTCCAAACAAAGCAATATATTTCAACTTCGTAGGGCGAAAACATGCAGACATCTGCTTCTGCAGGCGTTTGTGCTGAATCCTCCCCCTCCACAGCTTCACAGAGAGTAGCCGGGGCCCCTCGCTCCCCGTGAGTAGAAACACGGCGGGAGAAGGTGCTCCCCGGCGCTGGGCCCCTGTCCCCAAGGGGGACTCCCTGCAGGAGTTCGGGGGTCGGGCCCCCGTGTGCCCCGAGCGTGGCCTCAGCCCGAGGCAGCACCGACGGGAGCGCAACGCGGCCACTCCCCGACCTGTAAACTGAGGCACGGCGAAGACACCGACCACGCGCTGGCGTCTATCCAGCGGTACGGGAGGGATGGGCCTGCGCTCCCGCCCGCCGCGGCGAAGAGGCCCCTCAGGCTGGACCCGATCTCCTCGGCCAGAGGCTACAACCCCGCCCTGCCCCGCCCCCCCCCCACCCCCCCCGGCCCTCAGCCGGAGCTCGCACCTCCCGCGCCCGAACAAAGCCCCGCCGACGACCCCGCGCCACCACACGCCTCTTTCCCCTCATCCCGCCGAGCGTCCCCCACCGCCCCACCTGGAGCTAGGCTTGGCCGGCTCGGCCTCGGTGCCCTGGAACATGGTGGCGCTCAGCAGCTCCGCTCCACAGCTCCACTCCACCCGCGCTGCGGGGAGAGCCGGCCGCCCCGCCCCGCCCCGCCATTGGCCGGCTTAGCTGCCCATCATAACGAGCAACCTATCGAACGCAGCTCACGCGCTCGAGATCCCACCTGTCCGGCCAGCCTCGCAGAGGGAGGGAAGCTTAAAACGACCCGCGTCGGCGCTCATCCTGGATAACTTCCATTGGTTGCATTGCCCGTCCGTCGTAGGAAACTGCACAGCCATTGGCCAGAGGAAGGGCGGGGCGAGCAGCGGGAGGGCATTTAAAGGGACGGGACGGGGTGGGGTGTGTGGGCTGAGGGTTCTGAATATCAGTCTTACAGGTGGGATCTTGTGTGGGGGTTTTGGCTCGAAATGGCGATGCAAAGCAGTAATCAGGAGGAAGATCATCTTACAGAATAACCTAAGGGAGGGCTTCATAACCTGCTGCCCTCCACAGCGTTTCCGAGCTCGGGGATGTCCGAGCAGCAGCCCTGAGGCGCGGAGGGAGCGTTGCCCGGAGCAGCGCGGGAGATTTAAGCGGCTCCAGGGAGCGCGGGCGACCCGGGCGGGCGAACAGGGTGTGGAGAGGGAAGGGCGCTGCAGCACAGGCAGTTTGCTCAGTTTCTGGTCATTACAGTTGCTGAGGGAACTCAAATATATAATGTCCATTCAGCGGGGAACTGAGTCCTCTAAACTCACAAAAAAAGATGCGGTGAATCAGACTGAACTCCCAAAAAAACATGCAAAACATGCAAAAACCCCATGTAGCCACCCAGGCTTCGGGCTGTAGCTAATGCCTGAGCCTGTCAGTGGATTTTACCAGTGATGGGCAGCTGCGTCAGATGTGACCAGGTAGATGACCTGCCCAGCCTGGCATCAGAGTTACAAGACAAACTAGAAAGGCTGAGAAGTGTTAGAAAATCAGAGGCTGGTGAGACTGTGCTCTGGCCTCCCTGAGACAGGAGCAGCCACCAGAAAGGAGATCCTCTATCCGTCCCCCAGCAAGGAGCAGGTACCAGCTGTGAAGTGAGAAGCAAGTGGAGGGGAGTCTATACTCGGGGAAGCAAGCATAATGCTTCTTTGCCCACCTTGCTTTTCCCTCACAATATCCTCATAGGCAAACTCAAGAAGTGTGGGTTGGATGAGTGGACGGTAGGATGGATTGAGAACTGCCCGAGTGGCAGATCCCAGGGGCTCGTGATCAGTAGTAGAGAGTAAGGTTGGAAACCTGTCACTAGTGATGTCTCCCAGGGTTCTCTATTGGGCTCAGTGTTGTATAACTTGTTCATCAATGATTGGATGAAAGAGCAGATGCCTCCTCAGCAAGTTCACTGCTGATACAAGACTGGGAGGAGTGGCTGATAGAGGATTCAGAGGCACCTCAAAAGCTTGGGGAGATGGGCAGAGAAGAACCTTCTGAAATTCAACAAGGGGGAAATGCAGGTCCCGCACCTGTGGAGGAACAGCCCAGGGCACCGGTACAGGTTGGGAGCTGACCTCCTGGAGAGCAGTGCTGCAGAGTAGGACCTGGGTGTCCTGGTGCACAGCTATCTGTCCCTGACCAGCTGCATGCCTTGGGGCCAATAAGGCCAATGTTGTCCTGGCCTTAGAAAGTATTGCCAGCAGGTCGAGGGAGATGACCCTGCCTCTCAACTCAGCCCTGGTGAAGCCACATTTGGAGCATTGTGTACAGATCTGGGCCCCAAGAGAGACATGGAGTTCCTGGAGCAGTTCTAGCAGACTGCTACTAAGTTGGGCAAGGGTCTGGAGAATCTCTCTTATGAGGAAGGACTGAGGGAGCTGGACCTGTTCAACCTCAAGAAGAGACGGCTGAGAAGGGACCTCATTAATGTGTATAAATATCTAAAGGGTGGGTATCAAGAGAATGGACCAGGATATTCTTTCTGGTGTCAGCCAGTAGAACAAGGGGCAAAGGCAGAAACTGATGCCCAGGAAGTTCCACCCCAACATGAGGAAGAAATTCTTTACTGTGCAGTGACTGAGCACTGCCCAGAAAGGGTGTGGAGTCTCCCTCACTGGAGATACTCCAGAACCATGTAGACACAGTTCTGTACCATGTGCTCTGGAATGACCCTGCCTGGGGAGGGAAATGGGATCAGATAAGCCACTGTGGTCCCTTCCAACCTGATCGATTCTGTGATTGTTGTGTGTCAGGCCCCTATGCCTCACCTGGCCGTATTACTGTGCAACAGGGGTTGGCCAGCGTGGTGTTGAGCAGTCTGTCTGCTGTGATCCACCCTGCTCCCTGGCATGTGTCCATGGTTTGCTCAGAGTTCTGCAGCTGAAGCATGGGACAGCTGCCACATGAAAGCTGTTGGCTGCCTGGAGAACCTGCACTGAGAGGAGACGGTATAAGCTGCACCTGCAGACCCAGCATTTGCATGGCTTTTTAAACCATTTTTCATTGACTGTAACATTAGAAGGTAACATTTTCAGCTGAAGGTTTTACTTCACAGTGTTGGTGTGACCCAGCCCACTGCGGGGCTGGGGCTGCGTAATGCCAATCAATCCCAGCCCATCCCCTGGATCGAGTTTCCCCAAGAGGCAGACTCAGAGGGTGGGTCGACAGGCGGCTCAGAAGCCTAAGCCGCACCCCCTGGGCGGTGCCCGGGTACAAGCCGCCTCCTCGGTTCGGGAAAATTCTCGGTTACTCGGTGGTTCACTCGGTTCTCTGTTATAACTCCCGCCTCTCGGTTTACCACAGTGGCTCTTGTTACATTGTATCCTCCCCCTGGCTTGTAACTCATTGGTTGTTTTCCCCTTTCACCGGGGTTTTCAAATTCCCTTTAAAACTGAGGAAAAAGCCTCAGGGGACCATCCCATCCCATCGGCTTCCAGCCTTCCGAGCTTGTTCAGGTTGTGAAACTTCTAACAATAAACCAGATAAGATAGATTAGAAGCCAGACCTGAACAGCCTCTCTCTTCCTTTGTCTCCGAGCCAACGTGAGGCGACACCATCGGTTCCTGCTGTGTTCCCTCTGCTGAGGAGCCAGCTAGCTAGCTCAGCCAGCAGCTCTTTTCCTGATGCTGAAGTTGCTTCAGCGACCCGCAGAAGTAGTGCAGCTGGACTGTCTCTGACCTGGGGCATGCCAGAGTTGGTGCCTCAAGCACCAAACACTGTGTTAGGTTGGCGCACCAAGCGTGGGGCTCACACGAGTGGATCCCTGCGATGTCGTCACTGCCGGTGGACAGTGAGAAAAAGCGACTTTGGACTGCCGACGCCTCTTGGAACAGTCTGCTCTGTTTTAGGAGCAGTGCCCTGAGAGAAGGTTGCTAACTCCCAGTGATTCTGCACTGAACTGACCTTGGAGAGCAGCTATGCCTAGGAGAACCCCACCTGTGCCTTTTACTTTGTGACCGGATGACTGTGTGCTGATTTCTGAAACTTGAGTTTCAGAAACGTGAGTATCCCCGGTCCCTTCTACTTTGTTTCTTTTTTCGTTTTGCAGGTGGCGGGTGGAAGAAGTGCTGAGAGAGAGATGGGATCAAAACTCTCTCAGCCCCAAAGAGAGGTTGTTCCCCAAGTTGTTGAAATCCCTTCAAGTTAGTGGTTTTAAATTTTCAAAAGTTTGTTCACTGGCTTTTCTTTTACCTTCCTCAAGTATCTCCCACAAATTTAAAATCTCCTGCCTTCTGGCAGGCTGTGGGGGATAAGATTGGTGATTTAAAGCGAAAGGGAGATTCCTCTGGAGAAAAATTTTTTCCCCTCATTCTAGTCCTTAGGGACTTCCATAAAATGGATCAGAAAGTAAAAGAAAAGCACAAATCCCCTCACAGTTCTTCCCATATCCCTCCTTCCTGCCCTCCTGCTCCTTATCCCACTTCCCTTCCATTGGAAAAACCGAATGGGGTGATATGCCCAGAGGCACAGAGTTGCTACCTTCTCTCTGACCCTTCTCGGTCTTTCCAGCCACCCTGTCGGGGTAGCCCTGGCCAGGCTGCCTCAACCTCTTCCCAAACCCCGTATCCCTCGCCCTCTTCCCCAGCTGTAACTGTTCTAAATGCTGTTTGCCATTGTGCCCCCCCCCACTCCACATGTCTGAACAATGGCGCCAACCGCATGGCACAGTTCACCCCTCCCCCCTCTTCTTCTTCCCACAATCCCTTTCGCCCTCCTACCCCAACCTTTTCCTATCCCCGCCCCCAGATGTGACATCATTGGGCTCCTCCCACACATTGGTACCGCCCCCTGTATTGGGAATCCCCGCCCATCCTGTGGCCGCTCCTCCTGGTCCTCCAACCCCGCCCCCTGTGGAGGACTTCCTGGTTCCCACACCGCCTCTTCTGGTTTCCATGGGGTAGAAACTGGAAGCGATGCCATCTTGAAATAGGGTCCGGGAGTTCCCTCAGCTCCCTCCTATCCCTTCGCTGCTCCTGTAACATATGATTGAACTGGCAATAATCCCACATAGAAACCTTTTGATTCTGCAGGGCTGAAAGAGCTTTGCAAAGCCCAGAAAGAATTTGGGAGGGAATCTGTCAGTATTTTAAGAACCTTCTTAAGATAACTCTCTCCAGTCCAGTTATTGTGCCACATGACCTCAAAAGCATTTCTTCTGCTTGCTTTCCTCATCCGAGTTTCAAATGTGGGAAGAAGGTTGGAGAAAGCAAGTGGGAGAGGTCCTCCCGATTTTACTGCAGGATCCAAACAAGGTGGGGGTTTCTATTGATCACCTTACTGGTGAGGGGTTATTAGCCAAGCCTCAGAAACAGGCTCAAAATACACCAGAGCTGGTCCTGAATGCTGTAAAGCAAGCAGCTGAGCAAGTGTTCTTAATGATGCCCCCTAAATTAGCACCTCAATTGAATTACACTGAGATTCAGCAACTGCAAAATGAGCCATTTATTGATTTTTGTGGATAAACTGAGGCTCGTAGTAGAAAGACAAGTGGAAGATCCTAAAACAAGAGAGCATATTATAACGCAAATTGCAAAGACCAATGCCAATGATGCTTGTAAAAGACTGATTTTGGGTCTTCCATTCGAACCTCCACCAACCTTAAGTCAAATGATTCATGCTAGCACAACATTGTTGCCAATTAACAAGCCAAATTTATAAACGGGGGGAAACTTAATAGGAACGGTAGCCGCTGCAGATGCAACAGATTCTCAGGACAAAAGAAATGCTAACTGGGTCTGCCACAGGTGTGGCAAACCAGGGCACTTGGCCCGAAACTGCAGAGCTCCGGCTCCAATTAATCAGAGTTCCTGAGGTGTCTCGCCAGGGCAAATGTCATCGCCTGCCACTGATGGGATGCAGCCAAAAAACTGACAGGACCGCGTGGAGTGGCAGGGCCACACGGGGGAGCAAATCAAGAAACTGCCACCAGGAAAATGGTTACCACGACCTCTGCAACTCAAATGGACTTGGTGACACCCCAGAGAATCGTCGTGAGTTGTGAGAATCTGAGAGACTGTATATTATTTGTGTTAAAAGATGTTGTACATTCACCAGCTGACATTTGTGTTACACCAGAAATTGTTCAAGTGGGTCCACAAGGGTTCTTTACTGTCAATATCCAGTGTGTTAACCCTCCCTATTTTCTTGCTGCTAACCAGGTTGTGGCCCAAGCTATTCTCATGCCCAGTAGTCCACCACAGGACTACAACCCCTCTGTCTTCTGGGCTGAGGTAGTTGGGAACGACAAACCCATGCTTAATTGCAAACTGTCTTGCCAAGGCTCGGACATCAGCCTGGCAGAAATGATGGACACGGGAGCAGACATGACAGTCATTTCTTCCCACAATTGGCCATCACACTGGGAGCTGCAGCTGGCAGAAGGTATTGTGACGGGTGTGGGGGGATCTATATCTGCCCAGAGAAGCAAGGCAGTTGTCCCAACTGAGGGTCCAGAGGGACAGATAGCATCAGTCCATCCTTTTGTAATTGACTCTGGATTTACATTGTGGGGCAGGGATCTCATGTCCCAGTGGGGGGCTCGAGTTGAAATTCCATCTCAACCCCAAAATTTTTAGTAAAGGCCACTGCGGAGCACCCCTTCATGAAATTAAATTGGATCTCTGACGAACACATCTGGATTGATCAGTGGCCTTTGAAAAATGACAAATTAAAGGTGTTCACTGCACTCGTGGAGGAGCAATTGAAAAAAAGGAAATATCGAACCATCTAATAGCGCTTGGAATTCCCCGGTATTTGTAATCAAAAAGCTGGGGAAAGACCAATGGCACCTCCTACAGGATTTATGGAAAATAAATGCAGTCATTGAGGACATGGGACCCCTGCAGCCCGGAATGTCTTCACCCTCCATGCTCCCCAGGCAGTGGAAGATAGCAGTCATTGATATTAAAGACTGCTTCTTCCAGATCCCTCTGCACCCAGACGATGCTCCCAGGTTTGCCTTCTCGGTCCCTTCCATCAACTGAAAGGCTCCCATGCAGCGCTACCAGTGGTGAGTTCTGCCACAAGGCATGAAAAGCTCATGCACCATCTACCAGTGGTATGTAGCTCGCATTCTGTCCCCCATCAGAAAGTTAGCAGCAAAGGCAATAGTGCTCCACTATATAGACAATGTTTTGGTGTGTGCTCCTAACCAATGCTATTTAGACTGGACATTGGGGAAGGTAATCGAGGCCTTAGAGGCAAATGGATTTGAAATCCAGGCTGAAGAGGTCCAGAAAACCTCTCAATTTAAATACCTTGGACTAAAAATCCATGAACAGACTGTGGTTCCCCAACAAGTGAAAACTAATGATAACCCTAAGACCTTGCAGGAACTCCACCAGCTCTGCGGATCCATAAATTGGGTGAGGCCACTCCTAGGGCTGACGACAGAAGATCTCGCTCCTCTGTTTAAACTCCTGTGAGGGAAAGATGACCTCACATCACCCAGGCATCTGACAGAGGAGGCGAGACAGTCCATCTGTAAGGTACAGGAAGCGCTGTTGTCCCAGCAGGCACACCGCTGCGCCCCAGGTCTGCCTTTTCAATTTATTGTATTGGGGAAATGCCATACCTTCACGGGCTGATATTTCAATGGGACGAGGTGCAGAGTGATCCCCTGTTAATCATCGAGTGGGTTTTCCTCTCGCACCAGCCATCCAAAAGAGTCACAACGCCACAGGAGCTCATGGCTCAGTTGGTGATGAAAGCTAGATCCCGCCTCTGCACCCTTGTAGGGTGTGACTTTACATGCATCTACCTACCATTGGCAACCGATTCACTTGATAACCTCCTTCAAAACAATGAGCACCTCCAATTCACCCTAGGCAGTTATACAGGCCAAATTTCTATACACCACCCACAACACAAACTGTTTATTTCAGTCTTCAAGCTGATTCCAAAAGAAATTCAAAGCAGAAAACCATTAAATGCCTTGACAATCTTTACAGATGGCTCCGGTCGTTCTCACAAATCTGTCATCACATGGAAGGATTCTCGCACTCAGAAGTGGGAGTCTGATGTGCAGGTAGTCGAAGGATCCCCACAAGTGGCAGAACTTGCAGCCGTGGTCAGAGCATTTGAGCAGGTCAGTGAACCATTTAATTTGATAACTGATTCGGCCTATGTAGCAGGTGTCGTTTCCAGGGTAGAGAGAGCCTTACTAAAGGAGATTGCAAACCCAAAAATTCATAACTTGCTTTCGAAATTGATTCAACTGATCTCCCACTGAAAGCACCCATTCTATGTCATGCATGTGATATCACACACTGACCTGCCAGGATTTATTGCCGAAGGGAACAGGAGAACAGATGCCCTAGCTATGCCCATCGAGTTAGCGAATCTGCCTAACAGATTCCAGCAAGCCCAGCTGAGCCATGCAATGTTCCATCAAAATGCTCCAGCTCTCGTCCGGATGTTCCACCTCACTAGAGACCAGGCGAAAGCCATTGTGGCGACTGCCAGAAACATCAGCTTCCATCATTAGGTCAAAGGGTTAACCCCTGAGGCCTAGGCAGTTGTGAGGTATGGCAAACAGATGTCACCCATTTGCCCCAATTTGGCCACCAGAAATATATTCATGTTTCTGTGGATACCTTTTCTGGTGCAACCTTTGCCTCAGCCCACTGTGGGGAGAGGGCCAAAGATGTCATCAACCACCTAGTCCAGGCCTTTGCTGTGTTGGGGACACCAAATAAAATAAAAACAGACAATGGCCCAGCATACACCTCTGCAGAGTTAAACAGATTCATGAGTGAGTGGGGTGTGGATCACATCACTGGCATCCCTCACTCGCCCACAGGCCAAGCCATCGTGGAGAGGAAACATCAGACACTAAAAAGACTGCTAGAACAACAAAAGGGTGGCAATGAGATCGCTGCCCCCACCATAAGACTGTCCAAAGTGTTGTTCACTTTGAACTTTTTAAACTGTTCCTATGAGGAACCTGATCCTCCCATCATGAGACACTTCACAAACTCTGCCAAACATAAACTGACTGAGAGACCTGAGGTCCTAATAAAAGACCCTGATACTTTACAAATACATGGCCCGTACCCCCTAGTCACCCAGGGTAGAGGCTACGGGTGTGTTTCCACCCCAGAGGGTCCAAGATGGATCCCTGGGAAGTGGATCAAACCCTTTTTGAGACCACCTGCAGATGCCAGGCAAAAGAAAGAAGCTGCCATAGCCTGGAAAAGAAGAAAAACCAAGCCACTTGGAAAAAAGACTCCTCTTCCAGGCCTGAAAAACAAACCCTCCACCTCCCAGTCTCCTTAAAATGTGTCTCCCTTCCCAAAATGACCCCTCAGTTTTGTTTTGAAAGAGGGGGAGTCGAAGGGAGCCAATTAAATAATTGTATTTGTATTAATTTTATTTGTGTTACACTGTTCCTAAAGTTACCTGCCTTGACAGCGTGATGACATCCTACCTGCTGCTGTCCCACTGCTGCTGCAGCTCCTCCTGTGCACCAGGAGCTCCAACGGCCGGATTCCTTCCATTATCAAGGACATTGTATGGGGTTTCTTTATAGTGTTGTTAATTTTATTAGCCCTTCCCATCGTTAAGTGTTTGGTTTTGAAATCCCTTAAGCCTTCCCCTCATTTCAAGGTATTAAAGAAGGGAGAGATGTTTGTGTGACCCAGCCCACTGCGGGTCTGGGGCTGCGTAATGCCAATCAATCCCAGCCCCTCCCCTGGATCGAGTTTCCCAAAGAGGCCGACTCAGAGGGTGGGTCCAGGGGCGGCTCAGAAGCCTAAGCCGCACCCCCTGGGCGGTGCCCGGGTACAAGCCACCTCCCCCGGTTCGGGAAAATTCTTGGTTACTCCGTCGTTCATTAGTTCTGTTATAATTCTCGCTTCTCGGTTTACCACAGTGGCTCTTGTTTCATTGTATCCTCCCCCTGGCTTGTAACTCATTGGTTGTTTTCCCCTTTCACCGGGGTTTTCAAATTCCCTTTAAAACTGAGGAAAAAGCCTCAGGGGACCATCCCATCGCATACCTTCCCATCGGATTCCATCCCTCTGAGCTTGTTCAGGTTGTGAAACTTCTAACAATAAACCTGTTAGAAGCCAGACCCGAACAGCCTCTCTCTTCCTTTGTCTCTGAGCCAACGTGAGCCAATCCCATCGGCTCCTGCCGTGTTCCCTCTGCTGAGGAGCCAGCTAGCTAGCCCAGCAAGCAGCTCTTTTCCTGATGCCGAAGTCACTTCAGTGACCCGCAGAAGTAGTGCAGCTGGACTGTCTCTGACCTGGGGCATGCCAGAGTTGGTGCCTCAAGCACCAAACGCTGCGTTATCTCAGCTCTACAGCTTTCCGTATGTCAAAAAGTAAATTTAGAGGCATAAATTTAGCAGCATACTGCTGCTTTTGTTTTGAAGGACTAAAAAAACCAAATCAAATAAAGCCAAAAAAACCCCACAAAAAAAATGTACTATCACTGCAGTATCTTGTTTTGCTAATAATTTTTCAGACTCATTCCTTCTAGTTTTACTTAAATTTTGGTCTTAGTTTTGGTCATTAAGGGCAAAGTTAGCTAATTTGTGAGAGAAGATTCAGTACCAGCTTTGAGTGAAGGTGGAAGAGATTTAAAGGTCTCTTATGCTGACAAAGGCTCGCAGCCAGTGGAGGGGAGAAGCTGCACAGAAGACCTCAAACTTGGTCATAGCCCAATTTTCTCAGTAAACAGGTGGGAGAGACAAGTACTCACTTTTTGGATGGGAAGGAAGTATCAAAATATTACTAATAAAACTTATGTTGAGCTTTTTGGAATAGTCTTCATTTCTTATCAAGTACACACTTGCACTTTCTCAGTGGAACATTAAAGTTGCCTTTTTGTATGCCATGGAGACCAAAATCCTAGAAGTGTACAAAAAGGAGTTAATTACTGACTGTAGTGGTTTTTGTTCGAAATATCCATTACTTACTTATTTTCCTTCTGCGAGATAAGGAGAAAGCAAAGCAGGCACAAAACTGAAAAGAATATAAAGAAGTTTATTAACAGAACTAAAAAAAGTCAGAATCAGACTAAACCTTCAGAACACTTTCCTCCCCCCACCTTTCTCCCTTCTCCCACTGACAACGTAAAAAGACAACCCTTGAGATTTTTCAGTCAGTTTACCACCTCTATAATAATCTTTTTCAGTTCACTTAGAGAGAGGAGTCTCTTGCTCATGCTATGGAGACATCTCCACAAGAAACAGTTCTCTCGTGGCTTCAGTGTCACAGCGAGACAGCCGCTCGGGTTGGTTCTCTGCTCGCATGTGAGAGTCCCTTCCCTTGACTTACAGCTTTCCCCACAACTGCTTTCAAGGGTCCCATCTTTAGCTACTGGGGTACCATTTTAAGGATGAGCTGTTCAGAAGCAAAAGGTTCTCTTCATCTATCTCTGGGATCATCTTCATCTCTAGGAACAGAGTTCTTCTTCCCTGGGAGCAAGGGTCTTCATCACTTTCATCTCTCTCTGTTCAAGCTTCTCATCAAATCACAGCTACTTCAACATTTGCTTATTTCAGCACAAGTACTTTTGCTCATGATTGCAGTTTGAATACTCCATCCCCCATGCTTTCATGAAATTACAATGGGTACTCTTGAATCGCCCAAACCAGGCCAAGAGACACTTCAGAGACAGAGTTGGAGAAGCGGGTATTTGCTTTATTCGGTGCCGGGTGCGTAGGGGATTGCTCCTCCTAACACACACACACACACGGCACTTCCTACAACACAATATTATGGGTAAAATTCATGAATAGTCATCACATTCCTTGGGATCGGAATGGTTATACAAATTAGTTCTCGGAAGTCATTAATATCATTAGCATACGTGTCACACGTGTGGTGTGTCCTGGTGGTCTCACTGAGGAAGGCTCCTCTTCTTCCTCAGGGGTCTTTCTGATGAAGATCAGTAGTCTTCATCACAATGCACTTTTCACCTTTCTTTCTGGAGCATGTGCAGTCCTTTGTAGAATGATTCAGCGATCTCTGTGCTGGTTTCAAGTAAATTCTTGTTCCTCTTATCTTGACAAGATTAGGGTGAATCCTGCTTCTTAGGTTTTGTGATTAACATTTGCTGTCTCCCAATAGTTAATTGTGCTTGCATGAGTTAACTATTGATCAGTCTTATCACTCTGATGTATCATAGTTCATCACCATAGCTTTACAGCAGAATCTCAGCTTCTAGGTTTGAAGCATCTCCTCTTTCTCCTCTCTTGGGGTTTCAGCTCTTCCTTCTTCACTGACTTTGGTGTCTTTATGGTGTTTTCTTCACGTACCTTCCCCTGACTCGGGAGAGGATTGATATTAGTAAGTTTCATCTGTTCTGAAGGAATCTTACAGCACTAAGAGAGTTAATCTCACCCGGACCTTGCAGCTGTAATTCGCTTATCACTGTTGGTAACATGGTCTTTGCCGGGCGGCGGCCTCAGATGAATTTTGGCCACACTAGGTGAGGGCCAGCCTGGCCTGGCCACGCCGTGGGGCCACCTGCACGGAGCAGGGCCGTGGATGGAACAGGGCTGTGTGGCTCTGGGGTCGCTGTCTCCTGGCCAGCCCGGCCTGCACTGAGGGGCTGCGCCGGGTGTCCGGCGAGCAGAAGTGGCTGAGATCTCAGCCAAGATGTGCCAAGCAGGGCCTGGCCCGGCCTCGCTGGGCTGCGCCGCGGGCCCCCAGTTACCTGTGCAAAAGCCAGAAGCAAGAGAGCTTTCCCAGGCACTGTTCATTCTTGAATGTGGATCACAGAGGCGTGTCAAGCTTCTTAAGGGGCTTAAAAAAGTTGCCAACATTCAGACTAGCTAACTGATTGGTTCTGTCGGGTCTAGAGGAAGCTGTAAGCACCTCTTTGCAAGAGAATCATTTCCGTGGCTGATGGAGCCCTCTTTAACTAAAAACCTAAACTATGCTAAACCATGACACTGACCTAGATCACAGGAATTTCAGGCCTTGATTCTAACTTGCCCAAAGCAGTGTGTGCTGCATCAGCCCACCTTTCTCTGGGCGTTAGTTTTATCTTGGAAAGCTCTGAAGACAGATACCATGCAACCCTATCAGGGCTTCCTGTTCCCGAGTGTCCTGGGGTGAAAAGTTGTTTCTGGTAGTGGCTATATAAAACATGATGGCCTGAATACAACCTCCACAGCTGAGTTTCTGCTTATCTGAAGCTGTGAATGGGAAAAAACCCCACAAACTCCTAAGATATACACTACCATCTTTATCGTACCTTCTTTTTGGTGGTGGTTGGGATTTTTTTGGTGGTTCTCTTGTTTTTCTTTCTTTCTCCTGGTGCCCACAGCCCCAGACAGGCCATTCACAATAGCCAGCCTTCTGGTTTGACACATTTCTAAAACTCACCATGAGCAGACACTACTGAGAATGGAAGCTATAAAGCAAAAACAACCCTACCAAAATTTTCTCTGACCATGGGGAGAATCATCAAAATTCTGGGATGGGAGATGCCAATGGGAGTTAGGCAACTGCTTTCACTGCAACCAAATCACCTTGAAAGGCTTGGCCTTATGGACAAATTTTAACCCCCACCCCCACGAGGCCATGATCATGTAAATAAAGCTTAAATGGAAAAACCTGAGAGGACATGAACAGCAAGGAACACACTGGATGCAAGTTAGACCAAGTATTAGTATGTATTTATGCACAAGAATAAAAACAGCTTTACAAGTTGAATTGGAAATTTAAACAGAGGAAGTTTAACAGCTTTTGTATATTATATTAAATAACCAAAACACCTTTTTCCAAAATTGGTAAAGAATAAATAATATAATTTACAGTATGGTACAAAAAATAATCAGTAAGGACAGGCATTTTGCTTTATACATACACTATATAGGTATATTTATAATCTATAAAACAAATTCACATCTCAAACAAGCCAGAAACCTTAGATGATATGGCTTAGCTATTATTAAAAGAAACAGCATTAAATTCTGCTGCCAGAACCATAAGCTCTAAAGCAGTTATCATGTTTCAATAATTAATGATAACTTATTGCCGTAGTGCTTGCCAAGGTTTCACTTAGTTAACATTTACAAATTGCTGTGAAATTAACAGATTCAAAGGTTTGAAAAGGTTAAAAAAAAGTGCAGTACTTTCCTTATAAATGCATCTGAAGTCTGAGTGTAGAAAACAAAATGCAACTGAATTTCTACTGGGGATCTGCTGTCAGTAAATGAGATGTCTTTATAGGTTAGATTTGATTCAAGCCATTTAATTCAATTTAGAAATATAGAGGGTGTCAAAAAAAGGCTTAACAATGCTGTATGAAAAACAATTACTATTCCTATGCTTAGCAGATTTAGTGATACATGAGAAAATGGATTGCGTGGGTGATCAGGATGCAACACCGTGCACAGATCTCTGTCAGTGTGTGTACACACACCGGGGTGGATCCAGCCTTGGGCTATGGTGCTGCTCTGCCCATGGTGATGAGACACTGAATCTCCTGCCATTTACCTGGTCAACTACTCAGACCTGGCTTATGGTAGATAAGTCACTGAGAGGGAAAAGCCTAGAGCAGTTAATCCTAGACCTGGAGGCTGTTAGTGTCCATTAGTCCTCTCCAACACCTCATAGTGCCCCAGGAAGGTACTAACCTAACGAAGTCATTTCTACCTCAGAAATGATATTGTGTGCATTTCAGTGTCACTTGCTTGGATGTCTGCTTAGCCTGACATTGTCCCTCATACAGATTTTGTTACTGCTGAAATAATGAAAATTGAAGAAGTTTTGAGTATTACAACCCCCCCACCCCCCCATGCACGTGTGCACATGCACATATGTGTGCGTGTGTGTATACACCACCTCCTTAGCAGTCTCAGGCACAAACTGATGATGACTACTATTGTAAAGCACATTCACCTAAAATCCAGAGCTGGTCTAATCAGAGATGTGTTTAAATGGCCTTTCACATAGTAAGGGTAACAAATACTGCATCAATTCAGAATTACCACAATGATCTTAATTATTCTAAAGTTCTTCCCTCATCCTCAAAGGGCTTTATTCTTAAAATGCAGTTTGCAAAGCATTACTGATTTCTGAAATAAAATTCTGCTTCATAATGCCAACTTTTAAGGGGCTGATGCCAAACACATTTCTAACCCCAACATTCTGAGTGCTGAACTGATTTCTGTCATTTATACTCTGTTATTACTGGGTGGTTCAAGCCCACTTGCAAAGGTTCAGCATATTAGAAGTTTTCTGATGTCACAGCATCATCAAAAACAGCCATTTGTGCTGCCTTTATTCTGCAATTGTGTCCTTCCCGTCTGGGAAGTGAGTGGGCTGAAGCAGGGCAGCTGACAGCTCCTTGTATCGCAGGCAAAAAGCCTTCACGGATTGGGATGAAGTGCTCCGCTTTCCACTTCTGCAGCAGGTGCAGCAACACTGGCCCTTTTTCAAGGCAACTTCAGAGCCAAACCCAGTGTCATATCCACTGTGTTACCAGCATCAGTAGGGAAGATGAAAAGTTTATCAAGTTACAAATACACTGGAGACCCTCACATTACTCTTGCAATATTTAGAAGTTTAAGAATGAGAGTTCAGATTTCTTTTCATACAGTACTTGATTAGAATGTAACACATTTCCTCCCGCATGTTCCGTAACCCACAGCCATAGTAGGTACCTTCTACTTTTGTCCTGCAAATCTGAAGGATTTTTGGAGACATAGCATGTAGAATAATCAGCATTAGTAATGGAGGAACCCAAAACCAAGAGGGAACAATCTGGGAAAGTCCAAACCAAATTACAGCTAAATTCAAAGTAAAAATGAAAAGTTTTAGTGGGAATGACTCTTGAGATTAAGGGGTGTCCTCTCCATACCAAGAGGGAATGCTCAGAACAAAACAGGCCCCAGCATTCATTTCTGTGACAGCCTTCAACTTTTCCTATTCCAGGTTTATGTGATTTCCTGACAATTTTGTCAGAATTCTCAAACAAGGCTCTGTGTCCATCAGAAAACTTGTTCCATTTTCTCCTAATGACAGAAAACACAAGGCCAACTCCAGAGAAGCTAAAAGTCATCGACCTAAAGCAGCATGAAGGGACTGGACAAACAGCAAAGAGAGTCAGTGCATTGTGAGCAAGTTACAGGAGACTCCCAGTCAAAGAAATACCTTGTACAAGTAGCTAAAGGCAGCAGAACTACATCCACCAAGTGCAAGTGGGGAAATGAACCCATGATAACAGCCTAACAGATGGAGAAGGTTTGTTTATTTATTAATAATACCAAGTTGAGGTTTATATAGGAGCAGCCCCTGGGAAAAGTTCAGAGCTACTCAAACCAGCCAAGGGACACCCTCTAACTGGAGAAGCAGCCAAGTGCTTACAAAAGGGGCACAACATGGGTATTCTTGCTCAGGACAGGAAAAGAAAGGAAATAAAAAAGGAAAGTGAATAAGAAGTCTCCTGAGTTATAAAGCTAGAACTGACAGACAACCCCAAAATTAACTTGATATCCTGTTGAACCCACTGGAATCAGGATCTGGGTTTTTCCTACAGTAAAACACAACATTAAATGCACAGGGATTTCAGAGAGGGAGTGCCAGACCCACTCATGCCTGGGAGTGACTGTAATGAAGAATGATGCTGAGGTACTACAGAGCACCTGGAGTTCACAGAACAAAGAGGAAGTAAGGAAGGACTAAGGGATTAAGCTAGAACTTAACACTTCTCCTCATGACACAAAACCGATCTCAACCGCCGTAGCATTAACCTAGTATTTTTTCCTACATATTACAATATTCTTTCCTGTTTCCTCTCCCAGGTAAATCCTGAGTTTTTGTGAAGATGGCAATATTTACATGTTTCCAGCAAAGCCAAGACTAATTATGACACAGCTTTCCTAGTGTAAGCTCTTTTGCCGTGTTTCCAGACTTAAAAAGCAACTGTTAGGGAGAGCAATAAAGCACTCCCCCACAGGGTGAACTGTGCAATGTGCTTAAGAATCTCAAAGGTTAAGAGTATGAGTGCAGTCAGGGTGATGATGATGGTGATGTGATGGGGTTTAAAAGATGGGGATCCAAGCAGCATGGAAGGAGGGAGGATCAGAGCTCCTCTACCAAACAAGCAAGCAGGTGTGAGCTCCGCTGGAATGGTCAAAGAGCCAAAGGAACAGAGTGGTCTCTAAGAACACAGCATTGGGGAGTGGCAGCGCCCTGGACAGAGTGCAAGAACTTCAGTTTGACTGAATGGTAAGAAGACTGCCAACTAGGACGTGCCAAGATACACAATGGTTCCCCTACCCACCACTACCCTTCATCCTCCACAACTTTCACGTGGATCCAACAGCATGGCATTTTGATCGCTACGCAAACAATGATTCGTGTACAGGAGCTTGTGGCAATCCCTTCCCCTGCTTGAGCTGCTTGCTTAGGCCATTCCAAAGTGCAAGTCCAGGACTGTCCCACAAACCTGCAATCTTAAATTGCTGATGCAGGGACACACTGTCTCCTGTAATGTTATTCCATGTTCTGTTGTTGCCAGCATATTGCACATTCCAGGACTAGCAAGTACTTCTTGAGACCTTTGAAACCAATTCTTCTCTGTTAGAAAGAAGCACACAGGACAGGGATAACTCAGCCTCAGCTGCTGCCCTCATCAAGTTCCAGCGCCGCAAGCTCCAACTTAGCTGAACAGTCTGCACCAGCCTGCTGGTCATTCCCTTACTGTGACAGATCCCCAATCGGGGGACCACCACCTCCTCCATCAAACAGGATCTCCCTGCGAGTCGGCTCAGGTATAGACAGCTCCTGGGCAAGGTCATTAAACCGAGATATGTAATCTATGCTGTTCTCATTCATCATGCAAGCCAGCTGGGAATCCACCACCTGGAAGAGACAAGGAGAGAAGAGATGATACATGTCAGTGGCAATTTCGTGGAATTACTGAGGTTGGAAGGGACATCTTGAGAGCATTTTATGCAACCATCTCACTTGAGCAGGGTCAGCTAGAACAGACTGCCCTGGGCCTTGTTGGGCAGGTGCTGAATCAGCCCCATGCACAGACATTCCACAACTCTCTGGGTACCCTGTTTCCATGCCTGATTACCTCAAAATAGATCTCTTGTCTTCAGGTGGAATTAAATGTGTTTCAAATTTTGCTTGCAGCCTCTTGTCCTGAGAAGAATCTGGCTCCCTAAGCCTCTCCTCATATGAAAGAGACACTTTATCTCACTTGACCCAAGTTAGAGAACAGCTCTTCTCATCCACAACTAAATGGAAGCTGCTAAAAAACCTTACCACCTATAGTCTCAATGGGCCTTACCTGCTCCAATTTAGCATTAAGGTGCACAGGTAGATGATCTACAGATATTACCTCTGCCACAAAAACTGCTCTGCTGTGCCTAACATGGAGGCTTACCCCATTTTCTTCTTAAGGCAGATGGTAATATTGAGGGCTGCAATGTCACTTCAAATCCATGCAAATAAATGATCATATATTCCTTTAATTAGAACACACCTTGACAGCTTCTCACCACCAAGCAAACAGAATCCTTGTATTTATGCCAGAAGTGGATCTGTGTTTCATGCCTGAAGCTGCCGAGATCACACTAAATCAACATGAGCTTGGTGCAGCTCCTGGTTACAAGGTCTGTACAGAACCTCCTTATCCAAATCCGAAGGGCAATGAAGAAATGACACATTCCTTCCATAAGGGCAAGTCCCCAAGAAATTACAAGTTACGTGATATTGTACTGAGTTAATAACTGTAAACTGTGGGATAACTGAGACTGGAAGGGACCTGAAGAGGTCTCTAATTCAACTGCTTGCTCAAAACAGGTTCACCTATCAGGACAGACCAGCTCACTCGGAGCTTTACTGATGTGAGCCCTGGAAAGCTCTGAAGACAGCCACTGCACAACATCTCTGGGCAACCTGTTTCCTTGCCTGCCTATCCTCAGTGTGAAGTTTTTCTATAGATATACCAGAACCTTTCTCAGTTCAGCTTCTGCTTGTTTCTCCCACCGCCCATCACCATACTGTAAAGGGCTTGGCTACTTCTTCTCAATGACCCTACTGGAGGTACTGGCAGGCAGCAGAGTCCCTCCCACCCTGAAGCCTTTTCTAGGCTGAACAAGCCTAGACATCACATCCTTTCTTCAGCGCCTGATCCTGCTGGTGACCCTCAGCTGACCTGCTCTGGTTAATTCCTCTCTCCTATATATTTGGTGCTCAAAACTGGTGACAATATTCTAGACATGGTCTCACAGCAGGCAGACTCTACTACTCTACAGAGTACAGCACATTAATCATCATTTTGTTCAATATCCTGGCCATACTCCTGTTAAAAACAGCTCATGACATCGTTGGTCACCTTTGGTTCCACAGACCATCCTGGATCATGCTCGGCTCATGTCTATTGCCATACCCAGGTACAGCAGAGCTGCTTCCCAGACAGCCAGTCCCCAGCTGATACTGCTGTAGGGTTATTCCTTCATTCCTTCCTAGGGCAGGACCTTGCATTTTCCTTACTAAGCTGCATGATGTTCCTGCAGCTCACTCTTCCTGTCTGTCTCTCTGAAAGGGCGCTCTGTCCTTAAGTGTGTCACAGCCTTAAAAACTGCTGAGCTTCATTCTACCCCTTCAAAAGTGTTCAGAACAAAGGGATTGATCTGCCAACAGAGACTAACTCAGCAGCACAGGACCTTCTGCCATCCTCTCAGGTGACTTGGTATTAGCCATCTCCTACTTCTTCCTTCTGGACCTATTTATTTTTTCCTACCAGGCCTCCAACTGTATTGTAGCTGCATCGCTATTAACCCTTCTATTATCTTTAGCACTTTCAGTTCTTGCTCTGCAAAGAAGGACACACAAAACAGAAAGACTGAATCTCTCTCTGTCAAAACAAAGATATGTCCAACAGGTGAATACAACCTCCCTCAGCTGGGTTGAAGAAGTTCACAGCAGCTTCTCACACCAGCTCTGCTGCCAGGTAGCCTCAGATAATTTTACATCTTTCTGTTATGACTGTAACCCTGTCTACTGAGCTGAAGTGCAGGTGTCAAAGCACTGCCTTCCAAGTATCTCAGGAGGGTCTGATGGACCCAGTAACTGTAACTTCCAGCACTGCAAGAGGAAGAAGATTCTGAGTGTAATTTGCTGACATACCTCTGCCACGTCTGCCAGGGACCGCGACACAAAGGAGTCCCGTGAGTTTCCATCCAGCAGGCTAGGTCCCAGTAAGGAGGTGCCACTGGTGTTCCCAACTGGAGTTGGTAACATTTTTCGTCCCTTCTCTGGGGAGATAAAACTTGCTACAAAGAAAAGGCACATCAGTAAGTCACTGCACTGAGTGTTTTCAATTGGGAGGATAAAGAGGAGGACAAGGAAATTCAAAATGGAGGACAGATATCCATTTCTTCCATCTTTTAAAAATTATGGTTACCAGCATGAATACCATCACCACACTGCTAAGAGCAGGGAGACTCATTACACTGGCTCCATGAATTATTAATTAAAAAAAAAATCTCTCAACAACTAAACCTCACCCAAACCCAATGCGTGACCTCACGTCTTTGAGACAGTGCTTATCAAGCACACAACAAAGTCTATTTTTCCACGAGCAGAGCCAAAAGCATCTGTTCATTTTGGCACAACAATCCAAATGTCTCACCCTAACTGATGAGTCAGGCTCCAAAGAGACTACAAAGAACTTCCAAGGAATTATTTGTCCCAAGCTACGGGCCCAAATCTAAGCAACGGGATCTTTTGAGGAACAGACTTGTAAAGAGAGAAAACAAGGCAACACTGTGGAAATGAAAGCAAGTATTTGGAATAATTCTAGAAATGTTCTTCTGGGTTTATAATTTTCCAAAGGATTCACTTCTGATAAACAATGTTGGTTTTGTTTTTTTAACAAGAAAGGACTTTTTGGTTGCACTTCTCTGCATCTGGACACTTACAGAACAAGCTGCTGAGGGAGGAGTCTGTGGAGTCATTGGGGTACCACTGGGGATCGTGGGGGGGAGATGCAATCCAGTTCTGCTGAGGACTACTGGATGGGGATGGAAGACTTTTGGAGCTGTCACTGCCATTCAGCTTTGCAGGAGAGAGAGAAACACCTTCACCTGTAAGCCAATGTTGGGGATCACTAATTCAGTCAATGTGGTAAAGTTACAGGACACTGCACCAATTTTTGTTTAGAAAGGAAAAAAACCCCAAACAACAACAATAACGCCCCTGCCCCGTATTTGCTAGAAAATAAAGGCCATAAAATAAAGAATTTTATTTCCAACAGATATTTAGAGAAAAGCAAACAAAAACAAACCCACAAAAACCTCATAACCTAAGAACTACTTCCTGGAAAAGCTTCTGCTGCCATATAAGATGTCAGGGATTTTCTTTTAAGTTGATAGGCAGACTTCAGCTAATCTTAGACTTACTGTACTGGCCAGAGCTGATGGCTATTTCAATGATGGAATCACTGATCTGAGTGGCAGGTTCCCCTTGGGAAAGCACATCTTCAGGTGGTCCAGGAAGGGAAATATCCAAGAGAGCAGAAACATTGGGAGGAGAGAGCCGAGTACTGGAAGCTTCTGATGAGGGAAGTGGAGGAGTTGACAGACCATTCTGGAGAGAAGTCTTGGCCAGTTCTGGCAGAGAAAGGACCGATGTGCCCTGATACAAGAAACAGAATTAATTGTTTATAAATTTATTAAGAACTTGGAAAACTAAAAAGCAACATTTCGGCTCTTGAGTATCAGATTAAAACCAGATTTTTAAGAGAAAAAAATCCAGTAGATAATATGCCTAAATTAGGGGAATATACTATTTATATAATAAATCTGTATTATTTTGATGGTAAGTACCTGTAAGCATAAATAAATATGCTGCAGGCCATATCCTGCCAAATCATCTGAAAAAATATGCATCTGTAACATTCCAAAGAATATTTAAAACAGCCTACATAACAGAACAAACATAATCTTAAAATTAACAATTTTGATAAATCTACAAGATAGTTCCAAATAGATATGTATTAATTTGCCTTTGTATGGGAAAAAACCCTTTAACTGATGGAAGAGTATACAGATATTTTAAACTGGTAACTCACATTTATTCACTTTTTACAGCCAGATTTCCCAAAATTCAAGTGATCTTTAAGGAGTGTCATTACCAGTACCTCATCGTAGAACTGTAACATTTTTTCAGATGTAGTGTATACACAGCTGTCCTAAGAGAAAGAACCAGAACCCCAGGCCCCATTACCACAATAAGTGCCTCATAGGTTCACGTCCTAACATCTGTCCCATAAAAAAATCTTAATCTCCTTTATGCTCTCCAATCAAACTAATTTGACCTTTCTCACATGCAGGTGTCACAGGGAGCATAGAAAGTGCTTCCACTCAAGAAAGGAAGAGCCTGTATTCTGAGGCTTAAGAATCCAACACTAGGTCCTGGATCCCACTGGAGAAAGACTTTGGGGACAGGATGGCAACAGCCCTACAATTTAGGTGCCATCACAGTTACTCTTAAGTATCTGTCTATGTCTTACTGGATCCAGCACAAAGAATAGTGAGTCTCTGGAAAGGATGCTGACATTACCATCACACTTTAAGTATTAATACTCCTTCTTTAGCGACATGGAGGCAGCAGGACTGCGAACTGCTGAAATCTCTCCTTGTGATGTCTAAAATACACACATAGATATAGCAGGGCACTTATAAACTCCTTCACTCTATTAAGAGATATGTAAAGGCTGTTTGTTCTTCACAGGTCACAGACTGTCAGCTTCACTTGATTTTAGGAAATGGCACATGCACATATTTAACCAGCTTTCCTAAATTTCCTTAAATTTCTTCAGATGCTAGGGATTTAATTTCCACCAGACAGTACCAGTGGTGCACAATTACCTGGGAATATGGAGTTTTAACTAGCAATACCAGTGGTATTTTCACAGAACATTACCCATTCCAAGAGCACTGTTCCTTCAGCACACACTGTACCTGGAAGCCATCCTGCTCGGGCCGGGTCGGCAGGCTGATGTACGGTACCCGGCACCCCGGGCCTGAGCCCTGCAACCGCAACAGAAACCATGTGAGTGACCAGCCAAGGAGGGAAGAGATAAGGGCCTATCACCATCTATCCGTGCTCTTCATACATCTCAAGTCCTTCAAAATTGTTGTCCTGGGTTGCAGTGTATTCTATTACCATCTTCATGAGCTGTTGGAACCAGGTGGGGCAGTGTTTCCTTGCCTCCTTGCTCTGGACCATCTTCTGTTAATGAGCCCATCAACACCTGGCCTCATGACTCATCATCCCATTGTGAGATGCTCCACCCAGAGGGAGGAACCAAGCATTCCATCCTGGATATAATCTGAGATTCTGAAACCACAGACAGGCTTTCCACTGGATTCCCAGAGGACAGGAGCTACATAGCCACCACTGGACCTTCCGAGGAAGAGCAGCCCCTTTCTACAGGATCACTGCTTTGACAGAACCACATCCACCACTTCAGGAGGAAGAGCAGCCACCATCTTATCGGACTGCTACCGCCACGCTGACTAACAGGGTGTCAGGTTGTATCCTGACTCTGTCACTTTGAACCAGTGTTTTCTGCCTTTTTTTAAATTTCCCCATTAAACTGTTATTCTGACTTGGTGCCTCCCACTGGTTTGTTTTCAAACTAGTACATATTTTGGTGCCCAAGGTGGGGCTTGCTCTGAGAGAAAGTCAGAATTACAATTTTGTATTAACAGAAACCTATTCACCATGGTGCTCAGCTTGTCTATATGGGTACTGTATCTTGCTCTATATATTTTTCCTCACCTGGGGAACTGCCTGCCTGTTGTATTGCTCCTGTTAAAACCAGGGAATGGTATGAGAATTGCTTTATTGGTTTATTATGCCTATAGCATAATAACTGCGAGGCGATGAATACCATTCGGAATATATACTCAATTTTGTTTGGCTGTCCTAGTCTGGGCTCCTATGTCTGGGATCTCCTCAACAATCGCACCCAGCCCCTGGTGGGAAGAGTAGAGTGGTTTCTTCCAGCCTTTCAGGCCAGGCACAGCAGTTTTTGAAAATATTGCATTCCCTCTGGATGTTTAGGATGGTATAATCTTCTTGTCAGTTCTATTCTCTTTTTTCTCTATGGCTAGCATTGTGTACACCATGCTTAGAAACAAAACACTACCTGCTGTGGTGCAACATCTGCTTGAGGAGGGAAAAAGGAGCAAAGTCAAGGGACCTGCCCAAGAGATCCAGTTCCTGGGAGTAAAGTGGCAAGATGGACGACATCAGATTCCCACTGAGGTCATCAATAAGATCACAGCAATGTCTCCACCAACCAACAAGAAGGAAACACAAGCTTTCCTAGGCGCCATAGGTTTCTGGAGAATGCACATTCCTGAGTACGGTCAGATCGTGAGCCCTCTCTACCTGGTTACCTGCAAGAAGAACGATTTCCACTGGGGCCCTGAACAGCAGCAAGCCTTCGCCCAGATCAAGCAGGAAATCGCTCACGCCGTAGCCCTTGGCCCAGTCAGGACAGGACCAGAGGTGAAGAACGTGCTCTACTCTGCAGCCGGGAACAATGGTCTGTCCTGGAGCCTCTGGCAGAAGGTGCCTGGTGAGACTCGTGGCCGACCACTGGGATTCTGGAGCCGAAGCCACAGAGGGTCTGAAGCCAACTACACTCCCACAGATTAGGAAATCTTGGCAGCCTATGAAGGAGTCCAAGCTGCCTCAGAGGTAATTGGCACTGAAGCACAGCTGCTTCTGGCACCCCGACTACTGGTGCTGGGTTGGATGTTCAAGGGAAAGGTTCCTTCCACGCATCATGCCACCGACACCACATGGAGCAAGTGGATCGCCCTCATCACACAGCGTGCCCGTATTGGAAACCCGAATCACCCTGGGATTCTGGAAATTATAACAAACTGGCTGGAAGGTGAGAGTTTTGGATTATCTTCTGAAAAAGAGGAAGAGCAAGTGACTCGTGCTGAGGAAGCCCCACCATATAACGAGCTACCAGAGACTGAAAGATGTTATGCCCTCTCCACTGATGGTTCCTGCCAAATTACTGGCGCTAGCTGGAAGTGGAAAGCCGTAGTATGGAGCCCCATACACCGAGTTGGACAAGCTACCGAGGGACAAGGTGGATCGAGTCAGGTTGCAGAGCTTAAAGCCACCCAGCTGGCTTTGGATATTGCCAAATGAGAGAAGTGGCCGAGGCTCTATCTCTACACCGATTCGTGGATGGCAGCTCATGCTGTGTGGGGATGGCTGGTTCGCTGGAGAAAGGCCAACGGGCAGCGCAGAGGGAAACCCATCTGGGCCGCTGAGATTTGGCAGGACATCGCCGCCCGAGTAGAGAAGCTGACCATGAAGGTTCGACATGTGGATGCGCACGTACCCAAGAGTCGGGCTAATGAAGAACATCACAACAACGAGCAGGTGGACCGAGCTGCCAAGGTGAAAGTATCACAGGTGGATCTGGACTGGCAGCACAAGGGAGAATTATTCCTAGCTCGTTGGGCCCATGATGCCTCTGGTCATCAGGGGAGAGATGCAACATACCGATGGGCCCGTGACCGAGGGGTGGACCTTTCCATGGACAGCATCTCACAGGTCATCCACAGTTGTGAGATCTGTGCTGCAATCAAACAGGCCAAGCGGGTGAAGCCTCTGTGGTACGGTGGACGATGGTCAAAGTACAGGTATGGGGAAGCCTGGCAAGTTGACTACATCACCCTTCCCCGAACCCGCCAAGGCAAGCGCTACATGTTGACCATGGTGGAAGCAACCACTGGATGGCTGGAGACCCACCCTGTGCCTCATGCTACAGCCTGGAACACCATCCTGGGCCTGGAAAAGCAAGTCCTGTGGAGACATGGCACCCCTGATAGGATCGAGTCAGACAACGGGACTCATTTTAAGAACAGCCTCATCAACACCTGGGCCAGAGAACTCCTTATCATGCACCAGCTGCTGGGAAAGTTGAACACTGCAGTGGACTACTTAAAACCACCCTGAAGGCACTTGGTGGGGGGACCTTCAAAAATTGGGAAGTGAACTTAGCAAAGGCCACCTGGATGGTCAATACCCGAGGGTCCATCAATCGAGCTGGTCCCGCCGAGTCTGAACCCTTGCACACAGTGGATGGAGATAGAGTCCCTGTGGTACACCTGAGAGGGATTTTAGGAAAGACTGTTTGGATTAATCCCATCTCAGGCAAAGGCAAACCCATCCGTGGGATTGTCTTTGCTCAAGGACCTGGTTACACTTGGTGGGTAATGCAAAAAGATGGGGAAACTCATTGTTTACCACAAGGAGACCTAATCTTAAGTGAGAACTGTGTGTAGGGTTTCACTGTATATATGTGTGTGTGTGTGTGTGTATGTAGAGTTTAAGGAAGGTATTGATTTGGGATGATGTAGATGGTAATAGAATAAGGGGTGGATAATGTCCTGGGTTGCAGTGTATTCTATTACCATCTTCATGAGCTGTTGAAACCAGGTGGGGCAGTGTTTCCTTGCCTCCTTGCTCTGGACCATCTTCTGTTAATGAGCCCATCAACACCTGGCCTCATGACTCATCATCCCATTGTGAGATGCTCCACCCAGAGGGAGGAACCAAACATTCCATCCTGGATATAATCTGAGATTCTGAAACCACAGACAGGCTTTCCACTGGATTCCCAGAGGACAGGAGCTACATAGCCACCACTGGACCTTCTGAGGAAGAGCAGCCCCTTTCTACAGGATCACTGCTTTGACAGAACCACATCCACCACTTCAGGAGGACTGCAGCCACCATCTTATCGGACTGCTACCGCCACGCTGACTAACAGGGTGTCAGGTTGTATCCTGACTCTGTCACTTTGAACCAGTGTTTCCTTTTATTCTTTTCCTTTTCTTTAATTTCCCCAATTAATTGTTATTCTGACTTGGTGCCTCCCACTGGTTTGTTTTCAAACTAGTACAATTGTCCATTAACTCCCTGAGAACATGACATGGACTGAAATGGACTAACACGTATCTGGGTCTCAGTGAAAGAATAAGCAAGGAGAAATTACAGTTTCCATTCCAAATACAATCCCAGATCCTCTCCTGAATTTCTGAAATGCCATGATTTCTTTTCAAGCCAGATTTCAACACTATCAACTGCAAGCCATTTTACCGGATGGAAATTCATTCAAGGAGATGATGAATTGATCCCTCAACCCCAAATATACACTACACAACACGGACTAGGTCTGCCAAGACAGCAGCGTTTAACAGCAAGCCCCAGGAGAAAGCTTGCTGAGGAGTCATCATAATACAGGTTTTTTATACGATGAAAGACCAAGACAGTTAAGCACTTGAAAAAAGCTCATTTAAGAGCCTCTGACCTCCACAGTCGTGATGGAGCCTCCGTTCTGATGCGCGACTGCTGGCTCCTGCCCTGTCACCACCGTGGGCACTGCATCTGGTGACAATGGTGACACACCTGGCAAACCATCGGCATCCAGGACAGGCATGGGGCTACCAGGGATAATGCCAGCACTTTTAGCTGCCAAGTCGATAGCGCCTTGTGTGAAACAAAAAACCAAGAAACATATTACAAGCTTCTTCATTTTGTTTTGATTCTCTAAAAGATGATTTTTTTAAACTTACCCAGAGTCAGAACACAACCCACATGAAAAAGCAGCAATGGTAATGATCTGATCATCTGGGTGAGCTGCTTCTCTGCACCGAGGGTATGCTGCTTTTAGCTAAAATGTTTAACTTTTCTGCCCTATTCCAACCTGTTACCAAGTATATCAAAATAGTTGAGAAACATCCCAGCTCCCCTCCCCTCCTTTCCTTCTATTTTTTTTTCTTTTTTGTCCTCCCAATTGGTAAGTATTTCATTATGCAATTTCTAGAAACTTCCTATGGGTTACTAGAGGAGCTCTACAAACACTAGAGCCTTATTTTGATATCTTGTCTCTGGCAGCCATGTAGACTCAATGTAAAAAACCTAAGTTGTTGCAAGGGTCAACCTCATCCAGATCTTTTAAAATCCACTTCAAACATCTGAATGTCTTCTCATTGCAAAAGAATCCTCTAGGTAAAACGTAAATGCAGTCACTGTTTACACCTCATTAATTGTTCTAATTATGGAACCCACTCTCTGTTGCAGGACAGTATCTGCCTGGAGGACACCAGCATGGCTTTTATTGTAGAATTCAGAATGACTTACTAGACAGATGGTTGGTGGCCTGTGTTGGAAGACCTTTGGGCACAATTGGACGAGAAACAGCAGCTTTAGTCAGTGAGGACTGGACTGGCCGAAATGAACCTCTCCCTGGGGGGAAGAATTTATACCTTTCAGGCAAATGAAATCTAATGCCTTTAAAGCAGAACACAACACAGTTGAATGGAAGCAAATAAATTCCAAGTGGCAGCAAGCTGCAGAATGCAAGCAGTGGAGATGATGGAATAGAGCTAAAATAGTGATGCGAGCTAAGCAGTGCCTTGCCACAGACAAACAACATCAAGTGCTGCTGTGCTATTGGAGCTGCTCTCATACTGTCAGTGAAGACAACCCTCCAGGTCTCATGCTGGCTTTGATGGGGGATCATCTGTACTACCACTGTACTCAAGGGTGTACCAGCAGAAAAGGACATATGGGCAGCGGATTGCTTATGCTGTATAAAATTTGGACTGTATTCCAGGTACTAGGGAAAGTCCAATATAAAATCTAGACAAGTTATACCCTACAGAACAAAAATTCCTATCTAAGTATTTTATTCCAAATTTTGTCTCCCTATTGGGAACTCCTTACTCTTCCCTGCTTTCAATCTTGGGAAACTGAAGAAAAAATTTTTATCACAAGCACGACTTGCTTAACAGTGATCCAGGAGAGCAATCCCATCATCCCACAGGCTGGTGACACTGTAATTTTGAAAGGGTATTTTCTTCTTTTTAGAAATTACTTCTTTATGCAGTTTTAAGGGACACTTTTTAGTTTATAGAAGTGCTACTCACCTGTAATGGATGAATTGGATAAAATAGAAAAGGAACAGACATGCTGGGACGGATTTCCAGACGGCCTGGGGAGCAGTGTTCTCTATGCGAGAGAAACAATAAACCAGAACAGATTTAAACACAGACAGAGGGTAACACTCATTGTATAAGTTGCAGGAGTTCACAAGACCTTCCAGAATAAGCAGAGTACTTCTGTGGTATTACTATCATGCACCAGACACAGCAATGAGATCAGTGTGCTCTTGAGAAAAAAGCTACAGAAAGGAATGATGTGTTTTCTCTGTAAACTACTAAAAGAAAGTATTTCCACATGGAAAATTCCCAGAGAAATGCTGATTAGAACTATATACCTCTCCGATTATACTTGCAGTGATTTTCAAATCTCTCTCAGAATTACAGCAGTGATCTTAAGGATGGGACTTAGTCTGTGTACAAACTGATCTGCCCTTAAAATTCAGCAAGTGTGGATGAGCGAGATAGCTGTGTGTACTTGGGAGCTCTTAAAACACATGGAATTTCCCAGATCTGAAGATCTCAGGATCAAAAAATAGTCCAAAGGTAATTTCTGTGTGTCCTACTCTCATATAAAACAGAAGAAGAAAAAAAGGTATATTGACACTTGAGAACTTTGTTTTCCCCAGTAGGTTACTATTATTTAGGTTTCAGATTTCTTTTTTCTCACCTGCCTCTGGTGGCATGTGCCTTTCCCTGGGTTATGAGAGCAGTCTGAAGGAGGGTAATGCCTGTTTGTCACCAAAGCACCACAACAGGCCACCTCTTACATACATCTCTTCCCAAGCTCCATTTTTTCCCAGGAGTCATTGTTCTTTCAAAGTGTGTTACGGCTTATTTCACTACAGAGGCTTATATCCACTGCAGTTTAACAGTCACTACTGAACAGGAAGCAGGAAAAGGATCTAAAGCAAGATTTTGTTGTTAAGAGGGCTGCCAGCTCCAACACTGCCAGCACAGGGCAGCACAGGAACACACTGCCTATGCCTCAGTGCCAAAGGCCCAGGTAGCAGAACCTGCTTCCAGGTTCCAGAAGCCTCTTCCAGAGGCTTTTTTATTTTTCGAAACTACCTTAGGCACTGGACTTCTGCTGTTGTTGACATTCTTCGTACAGGGAATGTATCATGGCTAGTTACCCCAGAGACTGAAGTGTTTCGTCCTTCATAATTTCAGCTTCACATTTCCAGTGGATGCATGAAGGAAATAGCATTTTTTTTTTGTTATGTGCAAATCACTACAGCCTTACTGAAACTCAGGGAGCAAAACAGGCATTTACACTTTGCTCTGACCTGTACAACCAGTGGCTTCCGCAAGTGCCTGTTCCGTAACTTCCTGGGCTTCGGCAGGAAGAAGTCCGACTGCATCTGGACAACAACAGGAAAGGCATTACAAGTATTTTAAGCATCCAGACGAAGAATAAATTATACCCCCCACATTCTTATTTTCAATAAAGCTGAATTAAGAGTTAACTAAAATACCATGTTTTGTTTCAGACAGCACAATATCCTTTCTGCTGAAGTCAGAGTATTTGCCACCAAGAATCTATTTTTTCTTCTTTTTTTATGGAGATAAAGTTTTGTCCCAAAAAAGCCATTTCACTACTTAACTACTGCAGCTTCCTACGAAATTCTTTCGGAGATTGTGTACATAAAAATTAGAATTTGACTTAAATACAGCAATGAAGCTGTGTTAAGATTAGCTACACATCAGAAGGGGGTCAGTTTTTGCTAAACCTGGCACATATATTTGCTGGAGCAGCTTAATTAGACAGCAAATCAGTTTCATTGGGCTGTGTAATGGCATTCAGATTTGAATTACCTGAATTACCTGAACAGGTAATGTCACTTCGAAGCACAGTTACACAGTCAAAATTTGACTTGTCTCAGTTAATACAATGTTAAACTTGAGCATCATAAGAAGCACTGCTTCACAGGGCAGCCCATACTTTCTCATGATTTCAGAATCCCTGTGATACCTCCTGGAAGCTGGCTCATGCACACCATGCTGCGTTTTCTACTCAGTCATCTCACTTACACTGATGGTGTCCAGGTGCTGCCTGAAGGTCAGCTCTGCTTCCTTGCTGGGTAGGAACAACTTCCCATGACGACTGTTGGGGGGCAGGGTTGTAGGGACTGCAAACAGTCCACTGTCGGCCTCAGTGCTCCCAGAACTTGAAGGATTAGCCACCAGGAGAGGTCTAGGTAGGTTTCTCAAACCTAGAAGATTTTAACAGCAATTTAAATGAAATAAAGTGAAAACAAAAAGGAAATAACTCTTTAGTAACTGAAGGATCATAGAGAAAGCTGAGACTTAAAAGATTCTGGCTCTGTCACCAGCTGTTTTCAAAATCAGGAATCTCTCCATATTTCAGTTGTCCCACCTGCAAACTGACCGTATTTACCTGCTATGGATACCACTAACATTCACTTGCTTTGAAATTCTTGGAAGTAGGGGATTAAATATAATTTTACACTACTTAAGAAACTAGAATTGAGGCCTTGTTTTCAGTCCCACATAGACCGTGACAATCAGTTTATCTGTTCAGCTTGTAGGCATACTTGAGGGCGTATCCCAGTAAACAAACTATATCCACCATTTCTTATGTAGGGGAAGATAATACAAACACAGAGCCATTTTACAGTGTCCTCACCCCTGCTTTCCCTATAGTAATTCAAAGTGCAACCCCAATAAAATGAATCTGGTGATGGAGCAGGGATCAGTTTACCTTCCCAAAGACGGACTGTCTTCAAAATACATATAGCACAACGAAATAATGGTAGCTTGTCTGCGTAAAACTTCCCCATTTATGTTTAGGTTTAAAAATTACAGTAGGATTTCCCTGTGCTGTGCCCACCCTGCAGGCAGCCAGGATGAAAGCCAGCATTGTTAGCCTGTCACTCTTAGGTACCCAAGATGTGCCTCTCTCCACACAGGTGCTTTACAGCACCAGTTAACCTGCTCCTGGGTTCACTGCTTCTCAGAGCAGGGGTGTGAAAAGGACTGCCTAAGAATCACAACTGGTCTGAGTAACACCAACACCATCACAGACTTTCCCAAAGTCATAAACATTTGGTGGCAAATGCAACTGGGCTGAAGCAAAGAACCGAAGTTCTTGACCTGCATGGCTGGGGCTCACAGGTTACAGCACCTATTAAAGAAATGGCAATTCATAATCATTCTCTATCTTATAATCATAAAATCACATGACTGGTTTGGATTGGAAGGGACCTTCAAGCTCATCTCATTCCACCCCCTGCCATGGGCAGGGACACCTTCCACTGTCCCAGGCTGCTCTAAGCCCCATCCAACCTGGCCTTGGGCACTGCCAGGGATCCAGGGGCAGCCACAGCTGCTCTGGGCACCCTGTGCCAGGGCCTCCCCACCCTCACAGGGAAGAATTTCTTCCTAATATCCCATCCAAAGCTATAGTGGCAGGATGGCACAGAAAATTTTCAGTAATTATTTATCAACAGATTTTATACCGTGCATTTACTCGCCTCTTTTGTAAGCTGATACTCTCTTGAGATCTCATACCCTGTGCCAGTCAGCTTGTGCTGGTTCAGGCTGGGAAGGGGTTAATTTTCTTCAGTGGCTGGTATGCGGCAGTTTTGGATTTGTGTTGCAAACAATGTTCATAACTCAGGGAGGCTTTAGTTACTCCTAAGCAGGACTTACACAGGTCAAGGCCTTTGCTGCTCCTCACCTCACACTGCCAGTGAGGGGGCTGGGGATGCACAAGAAACTGGGAAGGGACACAGCCAGGACAGCTGATCCCAGCTGACCACAGTGATATCCCAGACCATGGGGGATCATGCTTAGTGTACAGAGCTGGGGGAAAAAGAAGGAAGGGGTGGACATTCAGAGTGAGAGTGTTTGCCTTCCCAAGTTAGTTACATATGATGGAGCCCTGCTGTCTTGGGGATGGCTGAACACCTGCCTGCCAAGGGGAAGCAGGGAACAAATTCCTTGTTCTGCTTTGCATGCATGGCTTTTGTTTTCCCCAATAAAGTGTTTTTATTTCAACCCATGAGTTCTCTCACTTTTTCAGTTCTCCCCCATCCCACCAGAGAGGAATGATTGAGCAGCTGCATGGGGCTGAGTTGCTGGCTGGGGTTAAACCATGACACAGCTCCCAAAAAAACCAAGTGGCTTCTCTAAGAGCAACTCAGGAGAGTTTTGCTGGATTGTGAACTGCATTACTGATGTGCATTGTTATTCAAGATTCAAAGCAGCACTGGATTTAAGACAATTCTAAAGCAAGTTAACACACACCAATGTTCTCAGACAGTGAAGTTCCTAAGAGTAAGAGCACTCCTCCTTCCAGCGTTCTGTCACTGGGAAGTTCTTGTCATGGTGTGAGGTATTAAGAAGTTGATTTCATCAAGTGGAATTTTAGGAAAACTCACCTGAGGAGCCGGAAGCAGCACCAGGAGAAAAAGTCTTGTTGCGAAGGGCAGACTGATTCCGTGTGCAGCCTGGACTCCTGGTGTTGATGGCAATCACCTTTCCTGGGGGAGTCAGGGACTGCTCCTCCTGAGCAGGCTTTATGGGTGACGTGGCAATGGAGCTCACCTCGGGTGTCTGAAAATGCACATTAAATGAATGTTGTGTGCTGGCACAACAAATGTCTTGTGAAACTGTACTTAGGAAGTACACTGTACTTAGGAAGCCTTAAAATTAAAGTCTGACATTACCTTAAAGTACTCTAAGCAATACTTCCTAGTGGGGGTGAGGGGCTGCTGAAATTCCCTTCCTGCCCATTTAACAGTGTTGGATGTCACCAATTCAATATATTAATTTATGTTACAATTGGGTTAACACTCAACAAGCTTCACGCAATGTGCTGGATCACCACAGGATAGAAAGCAAGAGGAAAAAAAAAGGTGCTGGTTTTAATTCAGTGCAAAACTATTTTGCATAAACTCCATCCCGAGGGCTGCTCTGGTGGGAAATACACCTGGAAAAAACATTTTAATTCTCTCTTAATTCTAATCAACTAGAGTTTTGAATTTTTTCCTTTCCCTTCTCTTTCACACTGTAACACAGCACTAACAAGAGACACATGCACTTCATAATTTTCCAGGCCTATCCAGTTGTTTCATTAAATGTTTAAATATTTTTCTAGACAACCCTCCCTTTTAAACAAATCTGTGTGCAATCACAGGCTTAAAATTACACCCCTGCTCAACTGCAGTGCCACTTGCCAGTTTGTTTTATGCTGATGATTTTCATTTAAGGAATGAACCACAGCACAGCTGGCTGCTTTAGCTGTTACAGATTATCTGGAGAAAACAGCAGGCGTGCACACAATCAGTCCTTCCTCCTAAAATACCCTGTGGCAAAAATATTATGGTTCCTGTCATTATTTGATGAAAGGCAACTTTCAGGATGTCCACAGTGCTTTCAGTGAGGCAGTAAATATCCTCCTGGCCTCTGAAATATCAGTGCCACAACATTCATGCTTCAAGGAGAGTATATGTTTTTCTGAAAAAGTGAGAATAAAGTGCTATTTGACAAATGAAAGGTTGTGCTCCTTCTTTTTGCTGGAATGTATAATAAGGTACATATCATTAAAGAGCTCCTTTATTCAGTAGTACTATGCTACTTTGATTAAGACAGCAAGAGTGTGAAAGTGACAGGAAAACACACGCAAATCCTAACTGCTGGTTTCTCGCCCTCTTTAATTCCTCTCCCCCCAAGTCTCAAGGATGTCCTTCATTATAATTTGTGATTGTTTCATTATGTCATGCCTAGCTGTCACCTGTGTCACCAGAAGTAAAAGTAGATGCCAAAGAGGAGACAGTGTCCCAGATTCGTGAGATGTCAGACCAAAAGCCTTTGCAGTTTAAACAAAGTCTATATCTGGAGCTGCATCTGAACAAAGATGGGTTTAAATTTATAAAATCCTTCATTCTATGCCTGTAGAATCAGAATCAAAAGGAACTTTGAGGGGGGCTACATCACCAACAAAGAAGGATCAAAGAACTGTTTGGGAACAGTGATACATTTGCATCCTGGGTGGAACATAATCTTTAGCTCATCGTATCTACCACAGGCATTTGAGCAGATCTGCTGAACTCTGTGTCTTTTTAAAAGATGTTTTACTAAGTTTCAATTGGCTGCACTAGATGGAATTGGCTGCCCAGGTATCACTGGGGCAGATCTTAAATACAGGTTACAAAGCACAAGAAGGAAAGCAAGTTCATTCCCTAAGGTCTGCCTAAGGAGGAAGGTATTTTTCTGGGACTGGTAAACAGCTGTCCTGGAGTCTGGGATACACAAGTCAGCTGTGGCAGGCTATTGACTCTGCTATTCTTAAGAAATACATTCTTTTCACTCTCACACTTAGTGTAATTTGAACTACATAAACACGGAAAATCAATGCAGTTTTCATGTGGAATATTAATCTCATCCAGGCTTCATTTCCCATGAAAGGTTGGATCAGATGATCTTCCAAGGGCCCTTCCAACCTGGGCTGTTCTACAGTCCTGTGAATCAGAGAGAACAGAAGGCACTTCACCTCACAACTGATCTTTCCAGCAGTCACATTAAATGTTCACAGGAACACCAATGAGACTCACAGCAAACCAGAAGCTAAAAAGGCTGTGTAAAAAGCATATTGAAGCAAAGTCCACTCTGTAGCCAGCTGTCTTGTGTTGTGGTTTTTGTATTCTTTAAACACAGGAATCTCCAAAGATCTTGACATGGCTAGTTATTGATTTGTTGTGAATACATAACTGGGCAATTTTTCCCCACATCAAACTAGAGTTTACTATCTGGAGCATGAACAAGAGCTACTTACTGGTTTGGGATTGACTTCAGTAGAGATGAGTTTCAGAAGGCAGTTCAGGAGTCTCTGCTTGTGAAAGGTAGGACATGCAGGGACAGCACTTGACTCAGATGTTTGCTCTCTAGCATCCTGGGTTTCTGGCTCCAAGACAGCCAACCAGTCATATTCCAGCTGCAGCTTGTTCGGTTTGCCCATCATGAGGTAGACTTCAGCCAGCGTAAGGCTCTCAGAGGTTCGCAGACTCCATCCTTCTTCTCTAACCTGTTGGGAGAGCCGACTTGGGTCATCCTTGAGAGACTTTGTACTGGATTGTCCCTGAGGTGGAGGTGGAAACAAGGAGCCCAGCTTCTCTTGAGAATCCTCCATTACTGCATCCGTGATATCCTTGGTACAAGCATCAAGCTGCTGGCCCTGGCTGTGGCCGGCCTGAGTTTCACATCTGCTGCTGCCGGGGGAAGCCACACCACCTCTCAGTAGCTGGGAACAGGAGTCAGAGGTCTCTGCACTCCTCCTGCTTGGAAAAGCCACCAGAGAAGCATTACCAGCTGCTGAAGCAGAGTCTTTCCCATGCAGTTTGTCTGTGCAAGAACATTTCTCTGGGACAATTAGGTCCTGGCAGGACTTCATGTACCGTGGGAATGGATCGAGCAGAGAGAGCTCCTCCACATCAGGGATCTTGCTGCAAGCGCACGCTGTGCTGCACGACGGTAGCACAGCTGCCTGGTCACCAGCCAGGGCCTCCCTGCCCTCCATGCAGGGGCCCACTGAGCTCAGCTTTTCCTGGTGCCCTCCTGGATCCTGAAGTCCAGAAGGTGGTTTCTGGAGGGAATTAGTGATGCCAAGATTTGAGGCTGTTCCTTCCACCAGGACAGGCTCTGGGGCACCATCTTCAGTGCTTCCAGCAACTTCAGCTGTAGGCTGCAAGGTTCTGCTGGGCTCTGTAGTGCTCTCTGCCCTTCCCACACCCTTACCTTCCATTCCCCGCAGGTATTTCAGCTGTCCCCTTGCTGTCCCCTGACCACTCTGTATGCCGAGGATTTGGGCGGGGGGGAGTAAGTGAGAGTCTTTTGTATTCTGTTTGCATTTGCCTGTTTCCTGCCAATGCACAGTACAGAAAGCTTTGGAGTGGACCACTCTGGCTACCCCAGGCAGTGGAGTGAGGGTACAATTCTCCCCTGGAAAGAGATGGAGCATCACTTTCTCCTCTGAGAAGCTGCTTCTTGTTTCTGAGTCTCTGGAGTCCTGAAGTTGCTGTTCTTCTAGTGTTTTACGCTAAAAAAGATGTGTCAAAGAATGCAACAGTCATCTGCCCCTTCCAAAAAAGCACCTGGGAGCCTATTCTGCAAGTTTAAAAAGAAAAAAGTAAAAAAACCCCTAGCTGATCAAAGACATGTTCTCTATTCAGCACAGATTATAGTGGAGACACTATAATCAGAAATTAGGTCCTTTGTGGTGATAAAGACTACAGTGAAGACCTGCTACAAGCCCAAAATAAATACCTATTCCAAACAAAATTACTTCTCTCTCTTCACACACCACTGTAATTGAAAAAAAAAATCCCAATCAACAAACCCCAACAAAACCAAGCAAAACCTCCAACACTGCACAGCAAAGCAGCCTCTCACAAGTGCAGCAAACTCCACCTTACACAGTCTGACATCCTTCAGAATTTCAAGTGCTACGCTGCTGCTTCTTCCAGGCTCACAAATTAAACAGAAAAGCCTGAATGAAAGGCCCAAGAAGAGGATAAAACCTACAAGTCAGAAGGACTGGGTTCAGAACAGAACAGCCTTTAACTAACAAATCCTTCTAATACACGAATCAAAGTTCAGAGGCAGGGACACCGTGCATGCTGTATGGCTCAGACAGTGCAAAGATACATTGCAGGTAGCAGCAGCTACCTCCACAAGAAACTTAAGCCTCCATTGGTGAAACTGCACAAAGTGCAAAGATCTTAAAGTGCCTTAATCTCTTTGCTGAAACTGGAAACAGAATTGTCAGTTATTATCCATGCTGTATGGGGGACACCCATTGATAATGAACCAGACTAGGATCACTGTTTGAGGAAATGAAATAAAGGCAGGAGCTTAATTTATTCCTAACTAGCTTTCACAGGATCATAACAGAGAAGAGTTGAGGTAAAAGTAGAACATTATGGGATCTCCCATGAAAGCTTCCATTAGTGTTGCTGAGACTTTACCTCTACCTTTACTAAGCAGGGACTGGTACATTTATGGAGTAGATTCACTTTTCCAATGCAAAACTGAACTTGGAATAGGAAGGGAATTGCTCCCAGGACACAGCACATGGAAAAGACAGAGTAGGAAAAGGATACAACCCGCACTTCATGGAGAGCCCACTTCTGCTTCAGGAATTCAAGGAGGCTGGAGACCTTCCGATGTAGCTCCACGATCATCCTGTACGCAAGAGAAACAAAGCAACGGAACAGAGAACAACTGTCAGCAGGAGCTCCAAGTCCTAGCCTCGATGCTAGAAGGGGAATTAAGGAATAAACTGGCATTCTGTAATGCCACCAGAAAGTACACTCCCAAGCTCTAAGAAACAAAACCAAAACAAAATCCAAAACATATGTTATCCCACAACTTTAAAATCTAGGTTAACTCACAACTGTGACAACTCACATATTCTAAAAGCCTGTCAGATACACCTGACTGCCATGGTTCAAGAAACTAGTTTTTTCCAGATGGAAGAAGACAGGAAAAGATGGCAGGACTTAGCTGAACTGCAAAAGTGCAGGCAAGGCACAAAGCTACCACATAAAGTATAGAAAGAAAGAGAAAAAGAGGCACAAAAGACTCTTAAACATTTACTTTTTGAAAGCATTTTACTAAATAAACCTAATGCAGAGGAGAGAATGGGTATTTTTATCATGATCTTTGGTCACTACACTGAAGTGCTGCATTTAAGACAACACTCAACATCACAGAGGCATTGTGTTTGCTGCCCCATGTAAGTACCAGGATGAACAGCCACTGATGACACTGAGCAGCTACACCAACGATGTTTTGCAAGGGAGAAGCTACCAACACCTTCCATGCTGCTTTAATCATTGGGTGCAGGTGAAATGTTCAGAGCCTTGGTGCAGGCACCTCTGACCACCGTCTGTCTTCCCTCCTCTCTATGGTACACTCAGTACAAATTCTAGTAGAACCAATGCTACTATCTCCATTTTACTTGCACTCTGCTCTGACATTAAGTGGCACAAAGTATACTCATCTCCAAAGCTAGTAGCTCCTTCATTACTCAAAAGTTACAAAGGACAATGGTAATCTAATTTTCCCATGTGATAACTCATGTCTACAAACCATGCACTCTGGATGGGCAAAGGCTTCAGACTAAGTACACTTAGGCCAACTGCATTATCAAAGACGAACTGCCCAACTGGCAAAGAGAACCATGAAGAAAGAGGAAGGGGCTAGGATGCTGCTCATCTATTTCCCAATTCTGAGCACCACAATCAGTTCTCCATTACCTAAGCCGTGGGTTCTGGGCAAGACTCTGTACTCGAGCCCATGCATGGTTATTCCGTGGCTGCAGCTCCACAGGGACCTTGAGAGGAAGTCGTACTGGCTTTTGGTCCTCTTCATCACTCACACCTGAAGGAAGATGAAGCACAAAGGGTCAAAGCAAGGACAACTCAGTCACAGCACTGTATGCTGAGTTACACAATACAAAAGATCAGACACCAGCATCACCTACAGACAACTCGGGCAGCTCAGCTTCACCAGTGGAGCCTGCTTCCTTAATTACCTTTTGTTCCAATATGTTCTTATCCTTGGACACTGCAGTGGTACTGGGGATTCCAGTTGAGCAAGCAGTGTCAAAAATCAGATGTCTGGAAACTATGAGCAAGTGCAGTATTTCAGACCTTTGAACAGCCTGATTCTACTTACTTGGGAACAAGGAAGAGGAAGAAAAAAAAAACCCAAATGAAATCACACATAGCTGAATGGGAGAAGGTAAAAAAGTTGAAAATGTTTAAATGCTAAACACTATACTGCTGCTCATTCACTGGCACAAGGGACTAACCTTCACATACAGTGAAAGCACAAGGTGTAAAGCAGCAACCGGTCTCGTGTGGGTATTTCATCTTAGCTAGTAAGAAAACTGGGTGGGTCCTGAAGTTACTGGGGTTCCATAAGCAATCAGGCCAAGACAGACAATACTGTGCCCAGGACAAACATGCAACCACCCAAACTTCCCTGCCAGTGGTGGACACACCAGAACAAGCCTGCTCACTTTCTACACTTCTAGCTATCTTCTAGAACACCCTCATGTTCCAGCATCTTTTACTCACCATCTGGATCACAGAGTTTCTTTAAAGCCCTGCACATGGGAGCTTTGATACGCAGGTTTCTGCCTTTGTAACGAACAGTCGTAGCCCTGGATACATGGAAAGAGAAGGAACCAGTAACAACAGTGTGTGAATATAGACCTATCCCTCTTAGGCCCTGTGCTCTTCAACATCTTCATATATGACTTGGATGCAGGACTGGAAGGGATACTAAACAAGTCTGCAGATGATACAAAACTGGGAGAAGCTGCTGACTCCCTCGAAGGCAGGGAGGCCCTGCAGAGAGAGCTTGACAAATGAGAGGACTGGGCAATCACCAATGAAGTACAAGGGAAACTGCCAGATTCTGCACCTGGGATAGGGCAACCTTGGATGTATGGACAGACTGGGGAATGAGATGCTGGAGAGAAGCTGCAGGAAGGGACCTGGGGGTCCTGGTCGATGGCCAGCTGGATCTGAGTCAGCAGTGCCCTGGAGCCAGGAGGGACATCCCTGTCCTGGGGGCACCAGGCCCAGCATCGCTGGGCAGGCCAGGGAGGGGATTGCCCCGCTCTGCTTTGCACTGGGGTGGCCTCACCTTGAGTACTGTGTGCAGTTCTGGTCATCACAATGTAAGAAAAATTTTAAACTATTAGAGTGTCCAAAGGAGGGCAATGAAAATGGTGAAGGGCCTCAAGGGAAAGTTGTATGAAGTGCAGTTGAGGGCACGTGGTTGGTTCAGCCTGGAGAAAAGGAGAGTGAGGGGAGACCTCCTTGCAGTTACGATTTCCTTGTGAAAGGGAGAGAAGGAGCAGACACTGATTTCTTCTCTGTGCTGGTGACCAGTGACAGGACCCAAGGGAATGGCCTGAAGTTTTGTCAGGCCAGGTTTAGGTCAGATATTAGAAAAAGCTTCTTCCCCCAGAGTGCTTGGGCACTGGAACAGGCTCCCCAGGGAAGTGGTCACAGCACCCAGTCTGACAGAGATCAAGAAGCATTAGGACAATGCTCTCAGGCACAGCGTGACTCTCGGGGATGGTGCCGTGGCAGGGCCAGGAGTCGGACTTGATGATCCTTGTCCCTTCCACTCAGCTTATTCTGTGATTCTGTGATCAGAGGCACAGAGCCAAACACCATCATAGCTACAGGAACGAACACAGAAATATAATGGTCTGCAGTGCAGGTTCACAGGGCATTCAGTCTTTCCTACCACCTTACTTTTCATTGTGGAAGTGCTACTCTTGTGACTCTCCTCTTCCAGACTTTCATTAAACACCTGGTTGTCCACTCAGGGAGGGACTTCTGTTTTATAAGTGGACCAGGATTATGTTACTTTGGTTGAAGAGTACGCTCACAGACAGCTTCATAAAAGACAACTGGTTTTGCTTTAGTCTTCCCTTTATACTCACGACTCTTAATGAGTAAGAGAAAGAGTCTGAAGTTTTTGCAGAGTCTTGCATCTGGAAATACAATCACCTTATCTGGTGAGGTCTAAGAGCTTGTGCAGAAACCTGAACAAAGTAACTTTTTACAGTATGATTTCACTGGTTTAGCTTCAGTATCACTTTAGCAGTTTCAAAGATCCGTAAAAGTAATTTTTGTTTTCACCCAGTGAAACTACTTCACCCCATCAGTCCTGTTTTGATTTTAGGGACTCAAAAGGCAGGCATTGAGCCCAATCAAATTACCAGTGGCAGTACTACTACCTAATACTTGAAGCATTAAGGATCAGCTAGCATAGAAGCAGCAGGATTGAACACAAGTCCTTGTAGTAAAATGAAATAAATTATAGAAAATATTCTTATGCCTTAAATAAAACATCATGCAGGAAGAGCAGTTGTCTACAGTGCTAAGAGGAAAATTTGCAAAAAGGCAGCAGAAGTGAAGTGAGACCTGAGAAGATGGAGCTGGTGGGGTGAGCAACTCAAAGTTTAGTTACTCAACTGTGAACTTATATAGATTTGGAATATCCCTGGGCTGGAAGGGCAGATTTCCTTTCAAGTTAATTCTTGGAAACAATTGCTTGAAGACAGTTGGTCCCACCAAGTCCAACAGTGTAAAGTCTCTGTCAGTCTCTGCCAGTGTAAAGACTCTTAGAGAAGGACACAGAAACCCCTGTGGGTATCTAAGCAATAGGTTAAGGTAAGGACAAAAGGTAAAACGTCCTCCTGGGCACCTCAGCCTCAGCCTAAGACTCCATACCCTCTTGTATGTATCCTTATATTAAAGTATAGATATGATTTTATCAGAAAATCAGCATTTTGTACAATGATCCTCTTCCCTATTTGTAATTTGTTATTTGTAATTTAATACAGCAAATTCTTTTGACTACTTATGCAAGCTGAGACTCTCCTCCTTGATTTTAGCTGATGCAATTCTTTATTATCCAATGTGCCCTTGAAGCATGTGAGTGAAGAGTCAGAAATAGCATTATTATTATCATCATCATAATTATTACCTTGACAGTACAACAGTGCAAGTAAGAAGGGGTTTGGGGAAAGAAACATATTTTTTATATTAACTGATATGACTATATAAACCAATCAAGTTTTGTGGAAATTGTTTCCTCACATGAGTGGAAGCTGACTGAAACAAGGGCCTGGCTGCTCAGAAGTCCCAGAACGTTTGATCTGCCTAAAACAGCTGAACTAATTGATCTAAGTAAAAGAAGAAAGGTGCTGTTGTTCATTTTTCGTATTTCCTATTTCTGCTCAAGAGCCCAGCTAGTTGGTCATAAAGCATTTATTGTTGAGTCAGGCTTCCTGGTAGTTGTTCCTGCTCAATTTGTCTGCCACCTGTGCAGGTGGACCTTGGGCTGCAGGTACCCACCATCTGTTACTGTAGAGCAGCTTATAAATGAACATGGATCAGCATTACAAACTCCTGACTGCATGTCTATCTATATTTAAAGGACAGAAAGATGAGAAAAAAAACCCCCACCCAACCAAACCCTAAGCCAATAGCCAGAAAAGAAGTGTGAAAAATATAAGTATATTATGGAAAAGATATTATTTGAAAAAACAAACAAAACACTTGGAGGAAAATCACACTGGAGGAAACCGAACAACTGCAAACCCTGCTGATATCTATAAGGAGAAGCAGGGACTACTGCATTTCCTGAGCATGATGGGAAATGGCACAGCTCAGAAGTCAGCAAGCCAAGTACACCATTCAGTAAATGAAGAAACACAGAGCATACATAAATGCAACAAAACATTAAAGACTTTCCACGCAAGTTTTCACCCTGTCACTACAGCACTCTTCCACAACTACAGCAATCAATGCTATTTTCATGGTTCCCTCACGCACGCTTTAGAATATCCCAGCTCCCCCCATTCAGGTGTTCTGTTTCCCCTAATTCCCTCTTCCATTAAGTATGATTAGCTTCAAGCAATCTAGGACAGAGTCTAAAGAATAACTTATTATCAAACTAATATAAAAGTAGATCTATTTAGACACTGTAATTTTCTAATTGAGATCCACAGCTGGGAGGCTAGAAAAAGACTATTTCTACAAATTTAAGGAGGAAGCACAGTAAAGGAGTCAGTCCACAACAGAACTACTCTTAGCTTCAAAATACCTATTTTCTTCTGCTACCTAGATCCTGGATGTCTCCAAATGCAGAAAAGGATAAGTCTTAAAAACAGTCACTCTACTGACTATGCATTCAGAATTACCAGTCTGACTTGACACCAAGAGCATAACCTGCCTACTTAAAATGCTTTGCTTTATACATTATTTTTTTCAGTATGAACTGCTATTTTATGATCAAGACTTTAGAGAGTTACAGATTCCCTCTCAGCATGCCAAAGAGCTTTCCCAAGGAACTGCAAGGCAGCGAAGAATCACTTCTATCCCACATAAAGTACATTCAGAACCTGAACCAGACAGAGCATTTAATGCCTGTTAATGGTTTCTGTCTTTCTTAACTCGTGCTATAAAGAGCCCCTCAGGCTGGGGGGTAAAGCCACATACACTACCAGACAACGAAGAGTGCTCTGCTTAACTGGTGCATAGTCACAATATTTCTTGAATTAGGCGTTTCTTGTGGTTTGGGTTTTTTTTTTTAATCTTACCCAAAATTCCTACATATTTACAAAGAGATCAATAAAATATTTGTATTCATTCATATGTAGTTTTTTATTAAATGTAAAGAGTGTTGCAAAACCTAAGTTAAATAAAAATGTTTCCCTCCTAAAAATGAAACAAAACAAAAAAGCTTCAGTTTAAGTTTATTTAAATTAGTTATTGAGCAGTTCTGCTATACCACCATAAACCTTTTTTTCTCGTTATACATCCTAATCACAGAATACAATTACATAATAAATGTGTAGTAAAATTAAAATGCTGTAATAAAAACCTTAGCACAAAGGACTGGACAGAGAGTGGTCCTATCTTTCAGCAGCTGGAGCAGGCCAGTGTTGACCTGAATATGCTGAACTGCTCGGAACAGTTACAGAAGCTGACAGAGTAATTCTTAGCTCCCCCTTGCATTTATAAAGATGCAAACTTTGATCTATTTTCTGCAAGATTCCCCAACTCCTGTACCACTGGCTGTTGTCTAGTCTGATTTGCCTGTTAATGACATTCTGAAGACAAGTACATGGATGTGTAACAGCGAATAGCCTTAACTCCAACCGCCAAACAGGGATATGTCACACAGAGACTTTGCCAGTACTTGCCAGAGCCACCTGATTGGAGATCTCAGGCACTCCTTAGTATCCATGACCTCGGTTATAAGCTCAACTAGGAAGTTTTTAATTATGGTTTTCTTATGAGTCCCTCACAGGGTCATTTGTTTTTCCATACTCCATGAAATTAGTACAGAAACCAGAGATGCAAAACAACCACTGAATTAGAGCATGTAACTCCAGGGTCTGGAGTGGTGCTGCAAATAAATTGCCAGGTAGCTCCTCACAACCTTATCCTTTCTTGACTTTTCTTGCCAATTAAATGAGGAGAATGTTTACCTAAGGAGCAGATCATCAGAGTAACACACGATCACATTCCCCATTTTTAATCACTTTGGATTCACTTTCTTTCATAGCTTTCCTCAGTGACAAGCCTTACAAAGTGCACTGCATTCAGAAGCGGAGAGTCACACTTGAAAGCAACACGTTAGGAACTGGAGAAAGAACTGATTACAAATAGGGAAGAGGATCATGGAATTGTACCATCACTGAGCAAGATGGGAAGTTGAACCAACCAAGGTATATGCAATGTGCTTGCTTCTGGGAGCTATGAGGCTGCCCTGCATGTGCAGGTGGTGCAGACATCCAGGTGGAAACGAAGACACAGTTTGCTCTTCTTCAACTGATGAGGTTCACCACCAAATGGGGTAAAGGATGGAGGAGAAAAAGGGAAGCAAAGATGGGTCTCCCATATGTAGACAAAAAGCCTATGCAAAAACAACTAATTCTGAACTGGTTAAAGTTATGTACACTCTAATTTTAGTGTAGAAGATTAGCATTAATACTTTCAAATGCAAAGACTCCTGTTCCCAAAATGGTTGGTTACAAGACTGGCTTTTATGGAGTAAATACCTAGACTTCACAGAAATCACTAACCCTCATTAACAATTAATTAGAAGAACAAAGGCCTGAATCATGCAAAGTGATAGACCGATGCTACAGCTCACTAAACGTCATCAGGCTCATTTGTTATGCTTTAGGTTGTTTGGATGACACGTTATTAGATAGGCTCTCTAGTCTAGCACAGAGTGACTAAACCAATTGCTGATATTCTGAACTATAGAGATATTCAGGAAACTACAGATGAAGGCTCATCCCAGGCTCACTTTAACTGGTAACTCAAATTTAAAGAAGTAATTTGCTTTAAGAATAATTCTGTTAAACATACTGGTCATATTTTCCTAATTGTACAAAACCCAAACCAAATGGGAATTTCTCTTCCAATTTAAAACCTTGCAGTTAACAGAAGAATGAACAAGTGATTCAAGCATCACATTCAAGACCAGCAACACAAGCACACCATACAAACAGCATCTCTCAGGAGAGGAAAGGTTGTTCAGCTCCTAAGAAACTGATCTGGAAACTCCACTTGAGAACACAAGAAAGGTACACAACACCAAGTATCCATATTATGCAAGGTAAAGTCAAAAGACTGCAGCCACTGAGGGGGCAAACTCCTGGTCCTGTCTACAGTCAAGTTTACTTCATCAATAACATGTCTGCTATGGTGAACACCCTAAAAGCAAGAATGCAAAAGCTAAAAATGGACCTGTACCAGACAGAAAAGAATGCTTTTTCAAATCACTTCTAAAGAAGGGACTAAGGACAAATCAATGCCTCCTAAGTAATCACATGCCTTTTCCTTTGAAAGAGATTTCACTTTAAAACACATAAATTCTAAAAGCTGAACTACTTTGGAAGAATTTATGCATAAATACATCAGGTATGCCCTCATTTATAGTAATATGCAACTTCTAACCCCTCCTGCATTCTAGGAGTACCTCGACTCATAGACTGAACCCGCAAATCCCACAACACTCTCTTGAAGTGAAAGAGAACACTCGTTCTTAATGTCAAGGAGATGCAGAAGTGACTGGAGGGCTGAAGCCTCCAGCGTGCTGAAGGGTCATTTCACATCTGAAAGTCAGGACACGTGAGCCCTGCTGAGGCAGGATGGTTTGGAGATGAACCCTCACTGCAGGAAGGACACTGAGGGGCTGGAGTGCATCCAGAGAACAGAATGGAGCTGGGGAAGGGTTTGGAGCACAAGTCTGATGAAGAGCAGGTGAGGGAGCTGGGAAAGGGGCTCAGGCTGGAGCAAAGGAGGCTCAGGGGGGACCTTGTGGCTCTGCACAAGTCCCTGACAGGAGGGGGCAGCCGGGGGGGGTCGGGCTCTGCTCCCAGGGAACAAGGGACAGGACAAGAGGAAACAGGCTCAAGTTGCATCAGGGGAGGTTTAGATTGGATATTCGGAAAATTTCTGCACTGAAGTGTGGTCAGGAAGTGGAACAGGCTGCCCAGGCAGTGGTGGAGTGACCATCCTGGAAGAGATTTAAAAGACCTGTGGATGTGGCGCTTGGGGACAGGAGTTAGCAGTGGCAGGGCTGAGGTAATGGTTGGACTTGATGATCTTGGATTCCAACCTAAATAATTCTATGATTTCCATGAGTGAATCCACATAGCTAAGTGCTGTAGCTTCTGTAAAGAATTCTCATTTAATTATTTTATTAAACTTCACCCATCATTTCTTACTATTAATTAATGGCTTCATGGAAAAGGGGAGAAAAATCCTAATATAAAACAAAGAATGGAAAACATCAAACTTCAGCTCTCAAAACTTTAGAAATGACCCAGACTTTGGATGATCAATACAATAGTCAAGTGGCTGAACAACGCAGCTGTGTGAGTTTCAGGAGTAAGTTCTTACTTACCCAGCTTGAATGAGCTCATTGAGTTTAGCAGCGTTCTTGTCATCCATACCTTTTCGGGAAATGAGATAACACAGTGAATTAGGATTTACAGTGCTAAACCCATGGCCTTTTCTGTGTCCTGCTGGGCTTTCAAATCTATTACGTTTTATTCTCACATAGGATTAACATGCATAAATGTGCTATAACATACCTCCTCTAGGAAGTTTGTGTTTTCATAACATGCAAGCTTTACATGATCCTTGCCACAAAAATTACTTTATACATGTGGATTAAATGACCCTAGTTTAGGTACTACAGCCATCTTTGATGGCTTTTAATCTGACACTGAGGTATTAAAAAGTAAAGCTTCTTCTTCCTGCTCAATCTCTGTTGCTAAGGCAGCAAGGCAGAATGAACAGCATCCTAGTGCTTAACACAACAAAAAAGTAAATAAAAATAATAAAAATGCACATGCAGCCTTCACTTTTTTCTATGCATTATAGAGCACATTTTAAAATGGACATTTGGTAACTTGATTTATATGACAGTTAGGCCCAGATCTATTTACTGAACAAGTAACCTCCCTGTGGCAATGCTAAAAGTATTTCTGGAGTGCTCTTGTGTCTCAATAGCTCTTAGTAAGTCTTCTCCATTTCTGTGACTCTGAATACCACAAGACAAAAAAAGGGGGTGGGGGGGGAGGGAGGAAGAAACTGCTTTCCACAGCTAAAGAGCAGACCTGTCATAAATGGGTGTAGAGTCTTGCACCTTGAGTACATTTAATCTTGAAGACAAGAATTTTCCAAGTGACAGTGGGTAAAGGACGTAACCAAGTCCCAAAGTTGTAAAAAGACAGAATACAGAGGCTGCAGGCATTGCCATGGTGACTGTGTGAAACCTTACTCCCAGTCACAGCAAGAAGGGTCTGCTTGTAAAACAAGATGTGGGTACAGGAAAGAAACACTAATACTGATTTCTGATGACAGGGCAATGTGCCTTGCTTCTGCACCTGCTTTGTCATCAAACACTTCAAAATTGCTTCTCCAAGCTGAGCACTGCTTCTCCAATTAACACACTGGAGATCTTTAAACAAATAGAACAAAGTCAGTATGAGCATTCACAAGAGTCTCATTCATTACCTGTTACAACAGCAACCCCAGGTAAGGGAACAACATAGCAAAAACACCCTTCCAAAATTCCACAATCCTTTTAAGAATTGTACATGTTCACTCACGAATGCTTTTGTGTCCATTTCACTTTACCACTACTATGACTTCACAAAGAAGTGAAAGTATTTTGATGGTTTTCCATGTCTCACAAATTAAACAAAACAGGTAGAAGATGCACTATGGTGTAATACTGACTGTACAAAAAGTCTGGGGACAAATGAAAAATACATGGATAAAAAGGTGTAGGTACACAGACTGGCACATGCAGGGCATGTTCCTCTGCCCACTCCCCAAGCCAGTCATGTCAGAGCTCCCTCTGGTCTGGAAGTCATGAAGACCATGGGAACCATGTCCTGGGGTTCCATCCCCTCAGCGTGGACAGTAGGGTAAGGCAGGGATCCTCTCTCTACTCAGGTGAGACTCCATCTGCAGCTCTGGGGGTCCCAGAATATGAAGTACTTAAAGAAGGCTTAAAAGAAAGACAAGGACAGACTTTTCAGCAGGGCCTGGAGGGACAGGACAAGGGGTGATGGTTCTAAACCACAGGAGGGGAGATTTAAGCTACATATAATAAAAACATTTTTTATTACAAGTGTGGGGAAGCCCTGGCCAGAGAAGCTGTGGCTGCCCCATCCCTGGAAGTGTTCAAGGCCAGGCTGGATGGGGATCAGAGCTACCTGGTCTAGTGGAAAGTATCCCTGCCCATGGCAGGGCCTTGGGACAAGATGGTCTTTAAGGTCCCTTCCAACCCAAACCATTCTGTAGTTCTGTGAGCCTAAGCTCAGGTATGCTGCTAATGCAATTAATCAACTGCCAGCAAACAGCACAGCACTGCTGTGGCACATACTCCTCCACCTACACTCACTGATACAGACAAAACTGGACTCTGGTGCTGACAAGGTCAGAACCCACCTTGCTTAGCCAGTGAAGTTATTTCCAGTTATGATTTGTGCTTTTTCATCTTCAGGGTGCAGTGAGAACAACTTAGAGAAAGACACTACCCCAGATTTTGACTGCATAAGTACAAATAATTGTGGGTGTAAAGGGTATCATTTACACACTTAATTGCTTAGGTTTCAATAGCAACAAAATAGATCATCTAAGCTTTGTGTATGTTTACCTATTTATTGTTTACCTATATTTACCTATCACCTGTGGGATATACATGCATTGCATTCTGCAGACAGATAAAACTAAAGAAATCTATCAAAGTGGACTAATGCAACAGACTAAGGAGGTCTGTAAAAATAAAAATACATTTAATGAAGAAATAACACCATAGATTACAGCAGTAGTCAAGAACTCAAAAGTGCTACTGAACTACACACTGCAAACTTCAAGGGTAGTAACTTCTGATTCCATCATGTAAAAATAATCTGGAGTCATTCATACTCACATCCCCCGATCTTTTTCCTTAGCTCCCCATAGCAGATTAAGCCATACAGCTCCAGGGAAGATTTTTTCAGCCCTTGAGAAAACACTAGAAAGCAGAAAAGGTTCCAGTGAGATGCAGGTTGCAGATACTCACATGCAGCTACACTGCATATACTCATTTCAACACTGAAAAGGAGAGGATTTGTATTTTCCATGATGAGACAAATCAGATTGAAAGCAAAACTAAGTTCTGGTTCAACACTATAATGGGATTGGTTCACCAACTTCCTTTTCATGGCATTTTTTATATTACAGGAAAACAAAGCAGCTTCCATAGAATTTACACAAATATGCAACTGCTCAATATGTAAAATAAAGCTAATTCATAATAAAGCTATCTCTAGTATCAACTGTTTACAAATTCTAAGGGAAATTTCCAGATGCCCCCAAGCAAATGCATACAGAACTCCTTTATATGAAAATTCAGAGGTAGGCCTGGATTTTCCAGAAGACAGAGAACATTTTCTGTGCACACAAATACACTGTAAGAGATCTGATGCAAATTCTAGATTCTAAATTTTTACACAAAGAATTGCTGATATTTTATTCAACTTTGCAAGGGGTTTTTTTGTCCTTTCTCATCAACACACATGACACGGACATTACTGCTATAGATCTAAAGATCTATGACAGCAAGGAGAGTCTTGTGATTCACTAATCAGGTGAAAATATTTATTCTTGTCTATTCATCAAAACTCTAGTTTTCTTTGATCTCAAAACCCAAGCACACATATTTCTACCAATACTAAAGCTAATCAAACTACTACACTGATTGTTAAATTCCATCAGACAATGAGATTCTAGACCACACATATATAGATACGTAAGTTTTTGTTATCCAAAAAACACATTTAACTTCTTCTGTGACATCTTTTTATTTTAAAAATTCTTCCATAAAATGTGTTTGCTGCAACATTGGTTTTTAAATAAAATACTAATGGCTTCAGCTTAAAGTGCTGCCTTGTTTTGAAAAAACGAACTCACAAATACACCTTATGCCAGGTGGTTTAGATACTCAAGTCCTCCTTTAGGTAACCTAAGCTCAGGAACAGACAAGTTCATAAAGAGATTGTATCATACAGTAGCTTTGCATTCCTTCAGCTTCTTTCTAGCCATATCCATTTCCCCTTAATGAGTTACTCTTAATAACTCATTATTTTTAATTTTTAATGAGGTTTAACAAGTGCTGGGTCCTGCACTTTGGTCACAACACCCTGCAGCACTACAGGCTGGGGACAGAGTGGCTGAGCAGTGGCCAAGCAGAAAGGAAGCTGGGGGTGCTGGTTGACAGCTGACTAAACATGAGCCAGCAGTGTGTCCACATGGCCAAGAAGGCCAATGGCACCTAGCCTGGAGCAGGAATAGCGTGGCCAACAGGACCAGGACAGTGACTCTTCCCCTGTACTCGGCACTGGTTGGGCCACACCTCAAGTGCTGTGTCCAGTTCTGGGCCCCTCAATTTAGGAAGGACGTTGAGATGTTCAAATGTGTTCAGAAAAGGGCAACAAGGCTGATGAAGGGTCTGGAGCACAAGTCCTGTGAGGAGAAGCTGAGGGAGCTGGCTGGGATTGTTTAGCCTGGAGAGAAGGAGGCTCAGGGGAGACCATATCACTCTCTAAACTCCCTGACAGGAGGGTGCAGCCAGGCAGGGGTCAATTTCTTCTCTGAGGCAACCAGGCACAGAATGAGATGACACAGCCCTACTGCTGGGTCGGGGAGGTCTAGGATGGACATTAGGAAGAAGTTCTTCACAGAAAGAGTAATTGAGCATTGGAATGGGCTGCCCAGGGAGGTGGAGGAGTCACCATCCCTGGAGGTGTTCAAGAAAAGACGGGATGTGGCACTGGGTGCCATGGTCTAGTTGACAAAGGTGGTGATAGGTTGGACTCTATGATCTCAAAGGTCTTTTCCATCCTAGTTGATTTCTGTGATAAAGAGACTGTATTGTGCACTAGCTTCGCATTCCTTTAACTTCTTTCCACATCCATTTCTCCCTGATGAGTTATTTTTAACTTGAGAGGCCACAAACTGTGTAGATGAATTTACTATTCAAACTCTTGCTGATATTTTAGAGTTCTTCAGAAAACCAAAAAATTCAACCACCACAAACTGCCATGATTTATGCATCTTAGAATACACCATCAGAAGGACCAGAAAACTCTGGAGACTATGAATCAGCAAGCTAATGTGAGAACTGACATTTTTGACACCTTAAAATCAAAAAAACTGAATCTTAGTAAATTCTGGTCACTCTGAAATACATTTCTTTAGCCTGTTATTCAGATTAGGCCACCCACAGACTAACTTGAAGCCTCTCTCCCCATTCCTAATTAGTATGGATTTGATAAAAATCCATTTTCAATTCTCATATGTTACTATTACTGTTACAAGACACCACCAGCAGTTATCTGACTTCCCAATTTCTTTTTCATTAAACCAGTTGCAGAAGGAGGGAAAAGAATTGGAAGGGGAATATGACACTGGGAAAGCTAAGTTATTGAACCAATGGTACAAATTCAAACTTCTTTAAAGTGGGAGCAAATATGTCACCATTTACACTTGTATTGCACTGTTTATTTATTTCTGCCTTCCCCCAAGAATCGCCAAGTGGTGCTGGGTCACTTGAAGTTTGCTTGATGAAGCCATGCCTGACTAATGTTTAGGCAGTTCTCCTTGAAGGTGTGTTCCCGAGAACACAAAAACATTTCCTTGAACCTGGCTTTTCCCCAGTAGTAACAGCAGGACCTACATTTATTATGGTGTGGTGAATTCACAGAATAGTAGTGATACAAATACCAGGTTTTGAAAAGTATTTTTCATGAAACACAAACCTTGGTAGGGCCATGCTAACAAAACTAAGAAGTGAGACATGGTGGACTCCCCACTCCTGAAGGTCTCCACAGCCAGGCTGGACAGGGCATTAAGCAACCTGGTCTAGTGAAAGGTGTCCTTGCCCATAGCAGGGGATGGACAGGGATGGTCTTTGAGGTCCCTTGTAACCCAAACCATCCTGTGGTTCTACGACTACGTTCAGTATTTACTTCCTCCTCAGTATTTATTTCCTCACCTCTAAAAGGCAGGACTCCAACCCTTGCACCAAGCCCACTTTGGTGCATACTAACCATTGTCAAAGTCAATGTACTTGGAGATCTTGTGCCAGGTGCGGTAGTAGAAGTGCCGGACCTGCTCCTTGTTCTTCACCATGCTTGCTGGTTTGCCTTTTTTCTTGTATTTCAGGGCAATGTTGTTCTGGATAGCTTCAAAGTCCTTCCCATGCTGAAGAAAAAATAAAGCAAATTGAAATACTCAAACCCAAACTTGGATCTTGTCATAATTCAAGTCAAACAATGTCAGGGACTTTGGAACTCTTTGTGGGAAATTGGATTTCAGTGGCCATAAACAGAACACTGGTTTCCTTTGCTTTATATAAAATGCAATATAGATGCCAAATTAATTACTTTCCAATTTCTTTACCTGTTTCAAAATAAAAACAGTAAGTTGCTAGCAAATCAGAAAAAACCACCCATCTGTACTTAAAACTGTGTTAAGTAGCAGAACTAAAAACACTGATTTTCTCTCTCAGCATTCTTTACTTTTCTCTGCATTTCCCCCACCATTTCTCACTAGAGTGAATGAAAAACATATTATATTTACCAGCTGCACTTTTATTTACAGTGCATTTCATATTACTGTTACTAGGAGTACAAAATTTGAGTTTCAAAGGATTTGATTTTATACACATTAACTCCTGCTATCACAAAATTTTTGTATTCAAAAAAGGTTGGGACTGATTTAAATACAAAGCAGGAAAACCTCTTCTGAAAGGCAGTGCCACAAAATGGATGGAAGGAGGGACTAAACAAACTGAGTTTCAGATCCACCTTAAAGCAAATTTTTAAAATTTTTCCTCAGTATTCAACAAAAAAAAAATCAGTGAAGTGACTTAAAAATTACTTGATTCCCAGGAATATTACTGCAATTCAGAGGAATTTAAAAAAGAAAACACTGTTTAAGTATTCATTTTGTCCACAAAATATATGTATGTGATACCATGCCTATGATGAAAAAACAGTTATTCAAAAAGATGCATGTATGCAGAGAAAACTCCCCATCACTGCTTTTGTTTTTACCTTTGGCATGCATTTTCTAAACAGAAATGCTGTTGAAATAATCACAGGAACAGGACAAGCAGGAATCCATCATATACTTCGTAAGAGACAGAAGATAAGATGATGTACCTTTTCTTGTCTCTCAGCCCTAGGACTGAACTGACTCTAACCTCTTCATGGCCGAAGACTAAACACAATTGTCATTAGAACAGAGCAGCTTTTCTTTGGTATTACTACAGAGCAAGTGTGTTGCTTTTGAAAGTTCAGATGGGGACATTATTTAATTATTCTGCATTTGAAACAGAACCGTAATTCAATAACAACTGAAATGATTATAAACATTCATTAATAGAACTCAGAAATATTTCCTGTGTATTTAGAGAAAAAAACCCAACAAACTTAACACTTTTGACACGTGGCTTTGACTGACAGCTGTTTTACAGTGTATGGCCCCACAAATGCTCATGTGTAAGTGGCCTTCTGCTCCTGCCAGTCTCACCTGAATCAACCTTCTTTAGGAATATCCAGACTCTAACCAAAGCCATCTATGTCTGTTATTTTCTTCTACATGTACCTCATACAGTCCTTCAAAGAAGGTATTCTTGTCCTCCGTGCTCCATGACTCCCACTGCCGTCGGACCTTCTTCCCTTCCTCCTTCTCTCCTGTTGAGGAGCCCAGGTTCCTTGCTGCTGACTTGGAATTCCCAGCAGGATTACTGGGAGGAATTCCTGATGTGCCACCAGGTGCAGTCCCTCCATTATCTGCTGCTGTAAAAAATCATGACCAGAGTGAATATTAAACCAACAGGAGGATTCATGGATAGAGCTAAGGGAGTAACTCAGAATTTTCTCCTTTTTCACTTGAAATACAATGGGCAAATAATGAGGTTTGTTTTATAGAAATAAAATCTCAAAGCACAAAAAACAAGGGGAAGGTTTCAACAGCTTAATTTTGTATTTCCAGAAGTAACACAGATAAGCAGGAATGTACCACAGCAGCCTCTACCAGACAACCCTCTCTGATGGTTATGTACTAGTGAGCTCTGCAGTCACTGCCCTGCAGCCAGGGGGAACTCCAGAGCAGTGCTGAACAGGGAGCTGACCAATGGACCAAAGTGATGTCTTTGGGGAAAATAGAACGCCACATCCTTGTCTTTGGTCCTGATCCTACTGCCTCCAGAATAACTGTGGAAAGGGAAGGATTGAGAGATGTCGACTTCAGTTCATCATACAACAGTGGATGAGCATCCAGAATCTCATCTGCAGTGTATGATCCTCAGAGCACCACCTCTGATATGGCCCATCTAGGAAAGCTCTAGTTATCCAAAGGCCAGCAAGTCTCAACCCATTCTCCTTTCCCAATCCCTGCTGCAGCTTTCAGAAAAAGACACAGAAGTGTAATTTTGATTGTCCCTTTGTCAGTTATCAGCATCCAAAGAACACGGAAAAAGATATGAAGATTGGAAATACTAAAATGAGAATAATGCCAGATAAAACTGAGAGAATTCGCTGTTTACTCAAGTAGGGACCCAGGAAGAAAACAGGATGGAAAATCCACAAACAAAACATCATGCTTGGTATGACACTGTATATCAGAGCGCTAATCCAGAAACCGAGGTCAACTCCCCAAAATGCGCTCATTTTTTTCCATAAAAATGTAACCATTCCCATTAACTTATATTTCCAAAATAAATTATCTTGAACTTTATTTAAAAATATTATTTACAATTTGACTGTCCTTATTGATGCAGACATATACTTAATAAAACAGAAGTCTTTCAACACTGAACATTCATTGCTCGTTATAAAGAATGCTCAGTACACTTTCCTTTTCTCCAGGCCTTTATGTCTTGTGTTTTACCTCATGATATACTGGCTTGCCGTAGTTTATTTGCTTATACACCCAGCTTCTACACTACAGCAGTTCCAACCAGTTTCCCTAATTTTTATACATATCAGCATAACTCTGTCTTTCATATTTAGGCTTAAAAAGTTCCGTTATCTTTACAAATTCAACTACATGAAGCAGGTTTTTTTACCTGACAAAGCCAGTATTTTATATGTATGTACATATATATCTAATTCAAGAACCCAGATATCCCACTTTGATAATTCTAATAGTATTTTTTAAAAAGCGTATCAGAAGAATCTGCTGTTACAGGTCCACTATGCTTTACAGATTTGAAAGACTTGTATGTAAATCTTAACAAGTCAGTTGCAATTTGAAGGTAATTCCTTCGGGCAACAAAACCGTATTTCTCCAAATCCTATAGAAACTGGTTTGTTCAAGTAATGGAGAATATTTGAAATCAAACCTGGAAGAGAGCAAGGTGCATGAAAGTACATTTTTTTCCTGCATACAATAAATAGTTACTTGATATAAAATATGATATTGTGACCATTTTGGAGTTAATGTTTCTTTTCTTTCTAGGGATGACTATTTGACTCTTGAAGAAAATTACTGTCACCACAGGGAAGCATGTAAGGAAAGACATGAAAAAACATTAGACATCTAGAAGAAAATGCACTTATAAACAACTTCTCAAATAAACAGCTTCTTTACTTCCTAAAGTCTTCATCAGCCACTGATAAAATAATTGAGACTTAGGCCATTTAATTCTGGCACTGTTGAGGTAAATCCTTTAAAAAAAGGTAACCACAAGAAAAAACCTGAGCACTTCAACAAAAGTTACCCAACACAGACACAGAACTGACACTTCTTTATTCTGCAAATGTGAGACTGGAATATCACAATTTGCACAGTAATGAAATACACATCTTTGGTCAAGAAGGGGAAAGTCAAACACATCAAACCCCAAACTCAATCTCCAATCTCCTGTTGCTACCAGCTCCCAACACAAAAGATGTCCTTTATCAGAAGACAGGTACAGGATTTCAGTCCAGAGTCACTATTCTGATCACAGATCCCTAACTGCTGAGAAATCCTTCAGAGGAACAGCGAATGCAGGATTTGGGGGTTTCACTTGTGTGTTGGGTGGTTGGGTTTTGTTTGGGGTTTCTGTGGGGTTTGTTTTCTTTTTTTTTTTAATACTTACACAAGTAAGTAAAATCCTAAGTCAACTGCCAGACGAACAGATCTTATCAAGGATTTTCTAAAGATTGTTCAGTACACTTGGAACACATAAAGCTTTCATTATTAAAAAGCAGAAGAAACTAAAGTGTCAGTGAAGATTTTACGGTCTTATTACAATTTAAAGTTCAGTACACTTTCATTTACATTTTAGTTGCAGGCAAAAGACGGACTAAAGAGTTCTATTTGATGTGCTGAGGGCTCCATGGACTCAACTTCTACACAGGACATGTAGCTCATAATTGATCTTTTGTTCCTTTATGCACACAAACTGTAGTCCTGGGAAGTTTATCAGAATCTTTTTTGTTTTAAACTCTTTTATAAATTACCATCCAGACAATTGTTCAGAATATTGTATATGAAGATCTAAAAATGTAAATATCCTGTCACCTCTACAGAACTCTTACATGCCATCCAATTCTTCCAGGAACAAAAGGGTTTGCTCATTCCTTTGCATAAATTTTCTTACTACTGTGCATGGTAATATTTATCATTGGGTTATCTCAATCCAATCTAGAGTATACTGAACCTTGGTATGGCAATGGAATGTACTGTATTCTAAAACATAGGACTATAAACCAGAATAAAAGGGAAAAATAGTCATACATCATTAAATTACCCCCCCTAAATTCATTACCTCAATCTTACTGTATGAGATTCTTGTTACATACCGAACAGTTAACGAGCTTTCATCCCCTCACTAATGATTGACGACTCTATGATTAATTCCCAATAATGGATGATTTAAAACTTCATCAATGCATTAAAACAAGAAGCTCCCCTGAGGCCAGCTATACCATTACTGCTGCAGAATGCTGGGGCTCACTCTAACAACCTGCTCAGGCGCTTGTAAAATGATGTAAAGTCATTTATAGAAAAGACAAGACAAAGACAAGCTGGACATTCTCCCACTGTCTACTCATTTTGCACCACCCAGCCAGTGACCTGGACATCCACACCATTACAGCTATGGCAACTCCTTCCCTTTGCTCCAGGTGTGCCAGAGCACCAGCACCTGTGTACAAGGTACAAGGCAGTCATTTGGATATGCAAGTTCCCAGCATATCCCCTCAGCTTTCAATACACAGTTTGCAAAGACTTCACGTTTTTGTACTCAGTATTTGAACTGCAACCCCCAACAAAATCATGGGTCAGAACACCAGTGCTCCAGGGAAACTTATTCAGTCCTTTTATCCAGTGTTCTCCACCCATGTATATGCACCACACTAAAACTTCATTTATCTGTGTCTGGCATAATATCATCTCAAACTACATTCCCATGGAAAAAACTGTCTCTGTAGTTTTAAGCAAAACATAAAACATTTGCAAAAATTTATATAAAGAGATTTAAAGACTGCAGTTTAAGAATCTGATATGAAAATTACAAACAATGGAACACACGTATAAAATAACTGAGACACTGATAGTATTGGGCTCTCATCATGGCTACAGCCACAAATTCTTCCTTCTAGGTAGCATCTCAGAGTTTGCCTTTCAGACTTCCACTGACAGCTCTTACAGGCCAGCTGATTCATATCTTCTGTGACAGATTACACACACACGGAAGCTGGAATCCCCAGAGTAAATTCTCACTACACCCATGTATCCCAACACACAGGCTGGGTTACAGGCTTAGCTCGCAACATCTCAACTTCTTCTGGAGTTACCAGTCACCGTAGGTGGAACATTCATTTGGAAATACCTTTATAAACAAGATGGTGCATTCACACTCTTGCATGCCACAGCTCAAATGCCGAGTGTTAGGACTAACTCACTCCCCAAATTGTGGGATACAAATGCCAACTTGTAAAAGACAAATTCCCTGCAAGTCAACACTTCATTTTGAGTGCTAACTTTATAACTGGAAAGGAAGTTTCTACTCTGTATGCCTCCACAGGACACAGCATGGACTCCTGCAAATGGCAAGTTTAGAACAGCTTATGTCTTATTGCATGGTTATGCCACACAGTGTTCTTGCTGTGAATTAACATCCAAAGTTTGAAACAGAAACAAAGAATATTCTGAGTTGGAAGGGACCCACAAGGATTATGGAGTCCAACTCTTACCTGACTGGCCGATATAGGAACTGAACCTGCGACCTTGGCATTCTTAGCATCATGCTCTGACCAACTCAGCTAATCTCAGGCTCAGCTGGTAACTATCCTACATGGACAATGACAGCCTACCTTCTTCTAACTCTTACTAGTTAGAAAATTAGAGGTAGCTGAATGTGTTTAAAGCATACACAGTGTCAATTATCAACCAGAGCCTCCTAACAAACCTATGCTGAAGGCTTGCTTCTCTATGGACAGGATATGTTTATTATACAATGTATCAAAGGCAGCACCAGCTGAGCTAACCAAGAAGAGCTATAGAAACCCCCCATGGCTTCTTACACATTTGGTCACATCTCCCATAAATCACTATTCCCATGCTCTTCCCTAAGAAAACACCCATAAAGTTCATGCTGAAGTTCCACTTAACCCTACGGCTGTGCAGCCTTGCAGGCAGGTCCCTGTCAGAGTTCAGCACCTACTGCACAGGAGGAGAAAATCCTCCTCTTGCAGTATGGGATGAGATATTGTGGAGTCCTGGTCCTCAGCGACTTCCAAAGGGAGGGAGGGAGAACTGAGGTAAACGGGACAGCAAAGAATGAATGAAAGCATGTCAGGGTAGGATGGAAGGAGAGGTACCAAGTGCAAGTGAGATGGATAAAATTAAGGATAATGTCAGAACAAGGGACTGTGCCAGTAGTTAGTGAACAGTGGTTCATGTCCTAGAGAAATAATGTTGCAGGAGTAACATCTCAAATGAAGGTTGTATACAATATATTCTGCAACATATGAACTCAGGAAGATACAATAAAACACACTGTAAGTACATACATCAAGTGTATTGGTGTCTACCTCCTCTCTATAGGAGGAGACAGTAGCTGATTTAACCTGTATGTTACCAAACATGAAACTTTGACACGCTGAAACAAACTAGACTGCTTTTTAGCAAGTTCTATACCATGCCAAAAGATGGAACGCTTTAATTCAACTAAGCTTTCAGCTGAATAAATCCTTTTTCAAAAAAGAACTTCTTATTACTGCAAAAGAAACCCAAATACTTGTTTGAGCCATTCTACACATTTTAGGAATAAATCCAGAACAACAACATGAAAGACATCTTCAAGCTTCAGCTCATGACCATTAGGCTGTTCCTCCTGACTTCATTCTGCATTCAGAAAGTGGATAAAAACACGGAAATGGCAATACTCTACTCTAGTTTAAGCTACATCTACAGCATATGATGGCAATGTATTCCACACTGCCTTTTACCAACGTGGTCACAACATACACATACATACATATTCCATCCACTCTGGCTTCACGGACCAAAGCCCCAAAACACACCTTAACACCCGTGCTCAGCAACCATGTGGCATGTTGGTGTTTGAGACACAAACTCTCAGAAATCCCTCTTTTTCAGCAACCTTAACTTGGTCTGCATCTCCTCCCTCAACAAAGCTCCCTGCATATAAACTCCCAAAATAAACTGTCTCCACACCACTAGTTCTTCAAGCTCCTGCTATGGTTTCATGCAAGTTACTTAAAGACTTCCTTTCAAGCCTTCATGCTTCAAAAGTCATGCACCAGTTGAGGCGTAGATTACGACCTTGAAAATATAATTAAAAGATGATCAACAGCTGAAAAGAATACGATAATAATTCTTTAAAAATGCAGAGATTTAGATATTTGTGCAGGAAATTTGAGAAACTTTCCTGCAATTCCAAATGGATTGGCTACTGAACTGAAATAGTTTCCAAACTTTATTTTGCTGTACTACTTCCTTGTAATTCCTATGTAATTTTTGCCTTAAACTCAAAAGTGCACCTCAGTACACAAAAGGAAAGAGACAGGATTCAAAGGTGCAATTAAAAAGTACGTCAAGGCAATCTGACTATTAGCAACATGTTTACACACTCTACAAGGCAGAACTTGGAAATTATTATGAGCAAGCTTTTGTGAGCCTCAATAAGATAAAGTTGAAAAGTCACCAGCTGCTGAGTGGGCAAACTCTTTTTATAGTTTACAGCCAAGTTTATCAATTATTTATCTGCTAAAATTAAGGACCCTAAAAGCATGAATGCCAAAAGTAAAAAGGTAACCACAAGAAAAAAATACAGAAACACACAGAAAAAAAATACTATTTTCAAAACTTTTTTGAAGACAAACCAATGCCTGCTGAGCAACTACAATTTGAAAGAAAGTATGTGCATTGATCACACTCCTTAAAAATTAGCAAGTGTTTTCCCTTCAGAATACAGAGGTTCTAGAAGTAGAATCACTTCAATAAAATGTTAACGGTTACACAGCATTATTGAATGCCTATGACAAAAACAAGTTTCTGGTTTCACTGGACCAAGCATAAGCATGGTCTGGTCACTCCAGCTGGCCACTGTCAGAGTTACTTCTACAGCCATCACCTTGACTTTGACATAAACAATGCAAAAGCTTCCAGGTTTCAGAGCTGATGTAAAGTACCTGCACTCCAGCTTTTCATCATTTTTATACTTACAGAGGGAGGAGAAAGGTAGTGGGACAGCTGATGGAAGGATTTAAGTCCAATCTTTATTAGCCATCTCCACCCTTCCATTCATTCCCTATCAGAAGCTGGCTCTGTGAGACATTTCGCTCAGAACACAGAGCACTACGAATTCTGATCACAAGGCATTCCACTGGGGAGAATTTAGACAAGCCTGGAAAACCTCTCATTATGCATCTCTGAACATAAAGAACTCAAATTAGAAAGGATCCTGCTCCATGGCTCTGTTCTCCAAAATCTGACAATTATAATCTCAACCATATCAGAGAATTCAATCAATCGGACACATTCACACCAAATCTGGTCAGGCAGAGCTGTGGCTGGTCTTAAAATTGAAAAAGTGAAAGCACAGTCATAATTCTACCACTGTCACTGCCAATGAATTTAAGAAGTTCTCCCAAATCTGACAACATGGTACAGTGACTGCAAACATTATCCATGACTGGTTACTGAGATAATATTTTCTGTTCTGTATGTAATTTTCTTAAGGTTGTTTTGGAATCTGAATTGCAAAAATGAATGAAATTTCTTTTCCTATTTTGTTGATACTCTTAGTTAAAAATCATTCTGCTGTTCTAGAATTGGAAATAAATGTTTATGTACAAATACACCAACATGAATATACACTTGCACAAACGTATGTATTTGTTCACACGTGTATCCATTTCCAAATCAATGGAATAATTTCAAATGGACATACTCAACTTGCAAATCACGTACAAGACGTATTTCAAAGAAACACCTCCTCGCATCTAATACTATTTACAATCCTGGAATTAATTATACGTAGCTAAACACTCCTGGGTATTTCATTTGTTTGTTTATTTGGTTTCATGCAACTGGAAGAGAAATTAGGTAGGCCTTTCTGTTCTGTCCTCTACCACCACACAGAGTTTTCATTTAACATTCAAGATATTAAAGAGGGCTTACTAAAGTATTTAGAAATACTTTGTCAATTATACCAACTGCCAAGCAACTGAGTTCAAGAACTTTTTTCTGATATGACAATAACTAAAACATCCCAGTTTGCACTCCTTTATTACTGCAACACAAAACTATCATAACTACAGTGTTTACTTAATGCCCAGCACGTGCACACCCCTGTGACGGACAAGAGTGTGGTAACCTCCAAGACACATTCATGCTACATGGAACTATAGTTCAATTTAGCAGACGAGAGTAAATTTTATCATTTTAAAAGTTGATGCAATCTTTTCAGTGCTGTTTTTCTGAAAAATTCATAGAAAATAACACTTGAGTACTTTAGCACATGATATCCAAAATTAGGCTCAAGTACAGCTCAAATGCAGTGCTAAGATGTCATCTAGTCACTGCTGAGCACACACAATGGCACCAAAATATTCAAATATCCCTGCTGCCTTCCAGCCATTCAAGGTAGAAACAGCTCAAAAAAAAAAAAAAAAAACCAACTAATTCTTGTCTCCAATGCTAAAGTGAAAAAGCAGGTGTGTGTATGTCTGCACCTACAGACTTTCAGATACAAACTAATCTTAATAAAAACTCAAATCACACAGAAATGCCCAAACTGGTCCGAAACAGTAAAACAGAGCTTGCAAAACCTTAGAAACAAATACATCAATATGTGTATTTCATTGCTGTATCCAAAACAGTTATTTGGATCATAGAAATAATTGGGGGAAATCACCAATGTCTTGTGGGTTGTTTTTTTTTTTCCTTTGCTAACTAGCACCCAGTCAGTATCTTGTTATTATCCAAGAACAGAATTCAGAGTGCAGCCCCCTGATTACACAGCTAGCTAGAGTATGATTTCCTAATCAAAATACAGGAATTTCCCAAAACTCGAGAGAGATGAAATAAAGACATTAAAGATTTGCCTCATAATGTAGAATTTTTCCTTCTCCACATAAACATCCAGACCCCCCATTTCTGGAAGTGCAGAGAGGACAGTGGGCAGCAGAGAAGCTGAAGCCTTGGGACACAAAGAAGATTTCAGCCATGAGAAACAAGCCCCAAAACACCACCCCAAAACCAAACAAAATGGCATCTACAGAAGGAGAATGACAACCCACAGCCCCACAGGTGCCTCCCCTCTTTGCCATCCCCCTTGTCTGCATGTTTTTAGGGTGTCAAAACACAGTACCTTTGCCTTTTCCGGCAGTGCTGCTGCCAACAGAGGAGGATGCCTGGGAATCCTTCTTCAGTCTCTTGCTCTGAGGTCTGACGCTGGACCTGAGAAAATGATGCTGGTCCTGGCTCTGGGAGGGCTGGAGAGAGGCCGGGGCCGGTGACAAGTTGGGGTTCGGTGTAGGGCTGCTGGTAGTGTTGCTGTTAATGATCTTCTCTTCTTTCTTTGTGCTGCTGCTGCCTGGAGCTGCCTCTCCTCCTCCTCCTGCCCCTTCTTCTTCCAGGGACTCCTCATCTCCTCCTGCTCTCTTGCCCAGCTTTTTCACCCCTTCCTCCCCGCTGCTCTCTCCCAGTTTCACTGTCATCCTGCGGGGGAGGAGAGGGAGAAAAGAGCGGGCACACAGTCAGGCCGGGGAGCCCCCCGGGGAGGCAGAGAAACCCCTGGGCTGAGAGGGGAGAAGTTTAGCTGCAGAAATTCCTCTCAACATGGCCGCCGTTGTTTGTTACTAAATCCCCTTTCGTTTGCTGTCCCGACCCAACAACCTGTGCCGAGGGCGGGAGGGGGAAAGCCCCGCCACAACCCCCCCCAAACCGGCCCAAACGGCAGCCGGGGCCCCCCGGTAGCCCCCCGTCTCCGTCCCGAAGGGCTCCGAGCCGCCTTTGGCCGAGAAATCGCCCGGCCAAACTCGGGCGTGTGGCAGCGCTCGCCAGCGCCGGAGGAGCGGCAGCCGCTGGGCCGGCGGAGCAGAACGGAGCGGGGAAGCGCTGCTCCCCCATCCCATCCCATCCCACCCCTCCGCGGGTCCCGGGCCCGGGGCTCTCCTCTCTCCTCACCGCGGAGCCGCGGCCCGGCCCGCCGCGGGGGGGGGATCCATGCTCCTGGATGCGGCGGCGGCTTCTCCTCCTCTGTGTGTGTGTCTGGGGCTGGGACTGGCCGAGGCTCCCGAGGTTCCCGCTCCCCTCCGCCCCCACCCCGCACCTCCCCGCGCTCCTTCCCGCCGGGCAGCCCCGACCCCGCCGACGGCACCACCGTGGGCCGGGTCTGGGCTGCCACCGGGAACGGGCAGGGACCGGCTCCCCAAGCCGGCACCCCTGGCCGCCGCCTCTGCTGGGGGAGAATTAATGCCACCCCATTTTTTTTTTCTTTTCGCTCTCTCTCTCTCTCTTTTTTTTTTTTTTTTAAATTTGGAGGGCAGTAAACTTCGGAGGCACCTGCAGCGGTTGTGAACCATCGCTTCGTTGCTCCCGGCCATGCAGAGACCTTGGCCAAGCAGGGCAGCCCTGAACCCCTGTGTGCCAAGGGAGCATCCCTGGGCTTTCGAAGGCATCTGTCAACTTTTGAACCTGACATTGATGACCACTTCCTGTGCTGACTTCACAAATCCTCTCAATTCTGAAGGTTTTTTTCAAATACTTGGAACAAAATGCCAGATATGAACACAAGCTTAAGGCATCAAATCACATTACCTGTTAAAACCCAACAACTGTTTTAGTTTTTCTTAAAGAGTGTAAAAATATTACTGACAGCATATCTAAAAGAAGTCAACTTCCAAGAAAGAACCAGTTAGAGCACCCAGCAAAGAGCAGCACTTGGGATGCAGCTGCCTTGTCAGCATGGCAGGAGCCATCATCCAACTTCCATCTAGGGAAAAGATAACCAACAAGAGGAGGAAATTCTGAATATCACAAACATTGGAATGACTATAGATTAGGCTGACACCAGGATAATGAGGTTCAAAATAAAGGAGATGCATCAACATGATAAGGCATACAAACTCATGAGGTTACTGCTTATGTGTTCTATTCCCACTATTAAAATTATATTTTTCCCTCTAATTTTCACCTAAACCCCTGAACCCATCCAGAATTGTGTTGGGGAATGTTTCAGTCTTTGAAAATGCTCAATAAACTGACCTGAACTGTGGATCTAAACGCACATTGAAATTAGTTATTTATTCACCTGACAGGTCCTTAGTTACAGACTGGTTCTTCACACACCAAACCCTACAGTTTCTAGTTATTTCGAGGACAGAAATCTTCAAATTCTGACAGTGTGTGCTCAAAAACTTCGTGTAAGCAAAGCTTAAATAATTTCAAGCTTGGTTTTATTACTCCAAATTAAATGATGCACCCACCCACTGACATCCCCCAACAATTAGCGAGGGGGAAACAAAGAGACACTCCTTGGGGAAAGCTCCTTACAGGAGCCGAGTAGCACACCCCAGGATCTGCTCCACTTCTCAACTGCTGGCTCCTTCTAGCATTCTGCCTAAGTCCTACGTGCAGTTTCCCCGTTACAGCTGCTTTTGCCTTTCGTTTTCACCATGTTCTTCCTTTCCCTTTTTCTCCCAAAGTGAAAATCTCTTCAGCCTCGCTGCTTTGGTCGTGCACACCCTCATGGCCGTCCCTCCGCTGCCTTCCGTAAGAGCCGCAGAGACGCGTTCCCCAAGTGCGGCCGGCCCGGACGGGAGAGCGGGGCCGAGCCAGTCTCCCCGGGGCCAGGTGCGTCCCGCCCCGCAGGCTCCATCCCCCACCCCTGCCTCACCTGCTGCATCAATGCCGTCACGCAGCCTCCGCGTTCCGGCTCCCTCGCCGGCGGCTGCCTCGGCTGCTCCGGCACCCGCAGCCCCAGGCACCCCCGGGCTGTGCCCAGACCCGCCAGCTCGGGAAGCGGCCGGCGCGGAGCCCAGCGGCCCTCCCAGTTTTGCTGGCGGCGGCAGCCCCGCTCCCGGCAGTGGGGCCGACCTCTTCCCCGGGCTGCTCCGAAACCCAGCCGCGGTCCCAGCGCCGCCAGGCTCGGCTGGGCTCGGGCCGGGGCTGGGGCCGCGGCGGTTCCGGTTCCTCCTCGCCCTGCCCGGGCCGGGGGCGGGGCCGGCGCGCGCGGGCCCAGCTGAGAGCGCCGGCGATCCCCGCCCCCCAAACAACGCGCCCCATTGGCCGGCGGCGAGCGGGAGCGAGGCGGGGGCGGGGCCGCAGCCCAGCGCGAGCCAAACAAAGCGCGGCGCGGGGCGCGTGACGAAAGCTCCGCGCAGAGGAAGAGGCGGCAGCGCGTGTCCGCCGGGGGCGGGGCGAGCCCCCGAGATCTGGCTGTTGATTGGCTGAAAGAAACACCAATTGAGAGCCCTCTAGCCGAGCCCTTCGGCCGGGGTCCGGGATGCCATTGGTCAGGGGGCGGGTGATTGGCATGTGGCGCAGTATTTGTGGCCGCCGGGCGGGGGCGCTGTGGCCGCGGCTCTGCCGCGCTCGGGGCTCCCCGGCTCGGGGCTCCGCCCGCTGAGCGCAGAGTGGGGCCGCTGGGCCGGGCTCGCTGCCTGGCGGCACCGTATCGGAGTCGTAGTACTGCTGGCTCTCGCTCCCTTCGCCGGGAACCCGGGGAAAGCCGTGGGGCCGCTTTCTGTGGAGCATTTGGGGCTATTCCTGGGCTGCATTTGGGAACAGGCGTCCCCCGTGAGGCCCTTTGCTGGACTAGGGTTTGCTGCCGGGCGTCCTTCTTTTCACAGCGGGCGCTCCTTGATGTTGACTGGTACTTTTACGTGGTGACTTCACGTTAACTGCTAAGCAAGATGATTTGTAAAAATCTTACAACTGATACCGTGTGAGATACTTTTTCCTTTGTAACGTGTTTGTGGAAAGAATGTTAGATCATCCTCTTTTTTGCATCTTTGTAACTCTCATTGCAGGAAAGGATGCCTTAGTCCTCTTCTGAGGAAAATCTTTGTAAGCTTAGAAATAAAGTCAGAACTGTTTAAACCTCATGATGGTGTCTAAATTCTGGAAAACTGGGCTCCCGTAGAGTGTGGTGCAAGTAATTATCTATGATGGTAGAACTGGAACGTGTCTTGAGCACTGTATCATCACCTGTGAATATACTTTAAAGTGTATTTGTGAGTAACCAAGTGGACTGCTCTAAATGGAATTTGTTTTTGAAAAAAAGTTTGTCTGTAGTGTCAAGCTTTGCATTTAAACATCTTAACTGTTCGGGGTTTTTTTTACAGAGTGTTTTTCAGTTTCGTTATAATCTATCACAAGATCATACGGCTTATTTTTGCTCCTTGGTTTGGCCACAACGAAATTCAACAATACTGTTAGGAAATGATGGATTCTGCATTTCCACTACCAAGTATTTCCATGGTGCTTTGCCATGAGATGTGAACTAGAGAGATGTGGAATTATGTTCAGCTGTCCAGTTGAAGGTTTCCGTTCCCTCTATGTAAATAACTTTCCATGCTTGAATAGCCCTATTGCCTCTATTTGTGAAATTGCTCATGTGTCTAAATGTTTGTGAGAGAAAGGCTGACTGAAAAGGACTTGGACAAGAGCTGAGAGGCAGGGGCTAGAGTGAGACGTCAAAAGACACTTGAACTTCCATTTGTTCAGTTTTGATCACAGCCCCTCCCCACTATTCTGCTTTTACAGACCTGCACAGCTACAAAATGCAGATAATCTTTCAGTGTTTGTTGCCATGGTTTTCTAGGCCAGGCAAGAACATTACCTTGGATTTGTCCCACATACTGTGTATTTTAAGGTATGAATAACAAATTGCAGTTTTACTAGAAACAGAGCACGCAATGCAGAACTATCCAGCAGAAGGACAAAGTTAATACTTTAGGTTTATGTTAAAATGCTTTTAAGTTTGCATCTAATGTGCATGATCATTGCAAATTATAACATGGAAATACTTTTCCAAAGATCCTAGATGTAAAAGCCACCAATATAGTGAATGTTCTGTATTTTCCTCTTACATTACTTACAAGCTAGTACATTTCATTCATGATTTATTTCTTCTTAAAAGGGTCTGAAGTTGTTTATTCTGGCAAACGATAATGAAGGAGCTTTGTGTTGCTAAAGCAGTTCTTTCCCATCCCAGGTAAGAGGATTTAAATAGAAGGACAGACTGCTATTGTTAATCCCTTATTGCTTACGGAATAGGAAGCACCGAGTCATGTGACTTTGTTTTGCTCTTGGTGTGTGAGGTCAAGCCCTTAGAAGAAGGGAGGAAATGGGCTGTGAGTAACTGCACTACTGCAGTCAGTCCTGGGACTTTAGGGAGTTGGAGCTGTTAGGCATTATTTATGATACCGGGGGCTTGGAACTAGATGATCTTTAAGGTCCCTTTCAACCCAAAACATTCTGTGGTTGTATGCTTTTATGAGAAGGGAAAATGTTAAAATCCAGGGATTCCACATTCACTTGTCTATTTTGCATAATGTCACGGTTTGACACTGACCCAGTGCCAGGCACTGTCCTGGGGTGACGTTATGAAGCCGCTTTAGTCCAAGGCCCGAGAACGCTGTGCCTTTAGGATGGACCCGGGGCGGGAGCCACGGGCCGAGTGTGGGGCAGTTCAACGGGGGCCCAAGGGCTGGGGGCTCTGGGGCTCGGGAGGGAGTGCGCCGGGAGCATTGGGCTGCTTTTTGGTTTCCTTTGTGTTCCAGCTAGCTGGGAAAAGGTTCTGTTGGGTTTTCTTTTTTTTTTCTTGTTCTTTATTCCCTTTCCTTCCCCCACTGCCTCACTGCCTCCCTTCCCTCCTCGCCGGTCCGGAGAGCCTGCGGGGGCGGCCCCGGTGGGCCCGCGGGGTGGCCCCAGCTGGTCGCAGCCCGCGTGTCTGTTCCCTCTCCGGGAATTTGTTGTATTTTGAGGTGTTTTTTTTTTTTTTTTTAAATCCTGTTCTATCCTATTTTGTTTGTGTGTTAATAAACAGTTTGGTTTCTTTTTCCCACTTTCACTCCTTGTGACCCATTTGTCCATTGACGGAGGAAAAGGGGAGGAACACTCATTCCGGAGTGTTTCCTCCTGAAGTTTTGTATTAAAAACCGAGATAGCCACCCATGAAAGTTGCTCACTCGCCCTCCCCTGCCACAGCTGGGCACAGGTGAGAAAAAGAATTAACGAAGGGTTGATGAGTTAAGAACCAGGAGAAAACACTCCAAGGGCAAAACAGGCTCAACTTAAATTTGCAAAGTGATTTTATTACTAAAAGAATCAGAGGAGGATAATGAGAAGTGAAATAAGCCCTTAAAACACCTTTTCCCCCTCCAACCCCTCCCTCCTTCCCACTGACAGCGGGTGGGGGGTTTGGTCAGTTCGTCACCCGAGGGTTTGTTCCGCTGCTCAGGGAGAGGAGTCCTTCCCCTGCTGCACCGTGGGGTCCCTTCCCACGGGAGACAGTTCTCCGTGAACTCCAACGTGAGAGTTGCCATCTCACGAGCAGCAGCTCCCTGCGACCTGCTGCACCCTGAGTCCCTCCCACGGGCAAACAGTCCTCCAGAAGTGCTGCACCGTGGGTGGGTCACTCTTCCACGGGGTGCAGTCCTCCGAGGCCAGGCTGCTCCAGCCTGGGAGCAGGGCCCTCTCTCTGCACCGGCTCTGCCCCTGGATCCCAGCCTCCTGCAGGCATCCACCCGCTCCGGCGTGGGCACCTCCCCCAGGGGCTGCGGGTGGATCTCTGCATCCCCCGGGGATCCCCAGG
>NW_024581129.1:15486606-15610134 GCF_017639235.1 Corvus kubaryi | reverse complement strand
GGGCTGCGGGTGGATCTCTGCATCCCCCGGGGATCCCCAGGGGCTGCAGGGGCACAGCTGCTCCACCATGGTCTCAGCACGGCCTGCAGAGGAATCTCAGCTTCAGCACCTGGAGCACCTCCTCCCCCTCCTTCGTTAGTACAGAGGTGTTACCATCATCTCTACCCGGCCCAGCCTTGGCCAGTGCCATGTCCATCTTCAGAGCCATCAGGGACTGACTGCTGGACATGGTGGAAGCTTCCAGCAGCTTCTCACAGAAGCCACCTCTGTGGCCCCCCCCGCTACCAAAAACCAGGCCACACAATTTTGAATATTGAAGGACAGGCAAATTTCATTCCCAGCTAAGCCTGCACAAGTATGAATAGGTAGTTTAATTATTGGGAAAAATTCTGTGTAACACTGAACCAGCCAATTCTGAGAGCTGTAAAGTGGTCACTTGAGCAGAGACAGTCAGTGGATTATTTAGGTTATTTTTATTTCAACCTAGAAAGGGATGATAGACTAGATGTTTTTTTGAGGCTCCAGCTGGCTGTGTATTTCTGACTTGACTGTATCACGTAGTTGCAGTAATTTCCACGACAGCCTGGTTGTTTGAGAAAACAAGGCATCTGCACGTGGTCTGCTCAAATCCTCAGCTTCTTGTCTGATGATCTCAAGGCTACAGTGAGAACAATGGGCTGGGCAGAGCAAGAGAGGAATTGCTGACTCTGCTTTGGGAGTGGCACCTGAGTGAGCTAATGGGGTTATTGCATGTCCAAGGATCCACCATGAAGAGATGCCATGATTGACTGTTAGAGCTGATGCCTTGTAAGGGAGAAGATAAAAAGCTCCAGGACTGTGTTGGTTCTGCTGCTCTGGTCTATGGGGGTTGCTGACTTGTAACAAGATGGTCTAAAGCCAGTGTTTTGCCTCTTTACCTGAAGCCTGCCCATAATTCTAGAAGATATACAGTTTGTTTCAATGCAGTATGCCTCTCACTGAGTGCTTTTTCCTACTTGCTACCAAAACAGAGGGGTTGTTTTTGTTGTTGTTTGGTTGGTTTTTTGATTTTGTTTTTCCAGAGTGCCTGTGTATTTGGTAAAGGAAACTGATAAACACCACATAAATTACACATTACACATGGCCAGTCAATCTCAGAGCATGCAGGAGCTGCTTGTCATAGCTGTACCAGGTGTGGCTGCTTTTCATCTGCTTGCATAGAAGTGTTGTGACTTCAGAGGAATTACAAATGACTGTGGACAGGACAGTGCTGTGAGGATTTGATCTTGAATTTTTTCAACCCTTTTGAAGGTGTTAGGCAGACTTGGCTGTTAGGGCTGGCTGCAGGCCCAGTGGGACCAAGAGCTGAGAATGGAGCTGGGCTGTACCTGACATAGGTTGTAGGTGGGGTGCTGAGGAGGCACAGGGTGGTAGGAGGGCTTTACGGGTTGTCTTCATTTAGATGTTACTAGAAAAACTTGGTCATTAAGTTAAAAACTTTTGCCCCCAAAACTCTAAAAGAGCCGCTGAGCTCCGGGCCGTACAATTACATATGGTTACGATATGCGTTTCTATCTCACGGAGGTTCAGCTGGGTTGAGCTCTGTCACGGCAGGTACTTGATAGCGTTGGGGGCCGGAGGAGTTTGGGGAAGGATCTCGATTCTCGGGGCGGCGGCACAATCCATCACCTGCGATAGAAAAAGTTCCTCGCAGGTCAATCCACCAAGCCCTGGAGACGACTCTGGGACCCCAGCGCAGCAGCCACCACTCACCGGGACCCGCGGCACCACCGCGCTCGGCACTTTCCGCCACTCTCCGTGTGCCGCCGGGCGGCTTCGGCCCTTCCCGTCACTCCTCGGCAGTTTCCGCTCGGGGCTCGCCCCGTTGTCGGGGTAACGCAAAGCATCGCGGAGCGAGTGCGGCCTGCGGCGCGGGCGGTGAGCGCGGGGCGGGAGAGCGGGCGGCGGGCGCTGCCCACGGGCGGGGGAGAGCGGGCGGCGGGCTCTGCCCGCAGCAGCCCGTGGGGTGTCGGCCGGCTCTCCGTGATTGTGTCTGGGCCTGGCCCGCAGCAACGGGATCGATCGCGGTCAGCCGGAAGTGAGGGGCGCTTGAGCTGCTGCCCGCGGGCGGTGGGAGCTGGGGCGGGGGCCGCCGAATCTGCCCCCCGGCGCGAACGTGGCGGCGTTGCCCGCGTGTTTGCCCTCTCGAAGCCGGGGAGTTCGTGGAGCCCCTTGTTCTGTGCCGGCGAGTGGCGGTCACGGCCCGGACGAGGAACCCACGCGGAGTGCGCTCCACTCCAGGAGCTGCCCCATGGCAGCAGCAGCCTGGGCTCGGCCTGGCACAGGCTCCCCACTCCTTCTCCCTCTGTGCGGGTGCAGGATTCAACAGGGTTTTTACTTTATCTATTTTACAAGTTAGAAAAGACAGTACATAGTCATAAACCATCTTTTTGTAGCACAGATCAGTTTTGTATTACTTTTTTTTCTGGGTCTGGCTATTTTAAACAATTGCAGACTTTAAAGGCAACATTTCTTATAGGTAGGGATTAAAGGAAAACCTCTGCTTTTGCTTTGGTAACTGTTGAGTCTTGTCAGAGTCTTGTTAAGGCAACTCGGACAGAGATCCCATTTCACTATGTGTCTGGTGACTGGGGGGCTGATGAGTCCACAGCTCCACAGGTACAGCAAACCAAGTTGCTATCAGTCTCGCTTAAATGTACTGATAACGTTGTGACAGAATATAAAAGCAGTTTTTTAAGAATTTTCCCCAAAGACAGAATAGCATCTTTTTTTCCCCCTGAATGTTGATGATTGTTTTGTGAAATATGTGCGCGTGTTCTGGCTCTCTGCTGTCATTTGCAGTCGTTAATGTTGTCTGTACTGTTCAACTCTGCGAACCTCATGAAGTGCAACAAGGCCACATGCAAAGTTCTACACCGGGTTGGGGCAATCTTCATTACTAGTATAGTCTGAAGGATGAACAGATTGAGAGCAGCCCTGAGGAGAAGGACTTGGGGTACTGGTGGATGAAAGACTGGAAATGACCTGGCAATGCACACTGGCAGCCCAGATACCCCCATGTCCTGGGCTCATCCCCACAGCATAGGCAGCAGGGAAGGGGGAAATTCTGCCTCTCTGCCCTGCTCAGGTGAGACCCCAGGTGTATCTCCAGCTCTGGGGCTCCAGCATAGAAAGGATGTGGAACTGGTGGAGTGAGTCCAGAGGAGGCCACAGACATGCTCCAAGATCTGGAGCCCCTCTACTCTGGAGACAGGCTGAAGGTCTGTGGGTATTTAGCCTGGAGAAGAGAAGGTTCTGTGAACGCCTCATTGCGGCCTTCTAGTATTTTAGGAATCCATTCAGTGCCAGTGCCGGCAGCTCAGGGTGCAGTTACAGTGCAAGCTGCAGGTTGAGCTTTGGGTGGCCAGAGCAAGAGGATGTGAACTGCCGACCCTTTGCATAACAAAGGACATGGAGCCCTGTGGCCCAGCCAGGTGAGGGACACTCAGAGACACTCAGCAGCAGCTGACGACCCCCAGACTTTCCTGCCCTTAGACTGAAAGGCTGTAAAAGTTCCTTTGTTTGAGGTTCCACAGCTGGACGTACCAGCTCAAGCTGTAATTTTGTTATTGGACCAAAATTAAATTGTTTCAAGGATCCAGATGTCTGAGGCTTCTATGGGAAACCTAGAGTTGAGCTGGTAAGGAAACTTGGTCTGGCTGTGTGGGTGTGGGAGTGTAGCTGCGCAGGGCCTCGGTCCCAGCACAGGCAGTGCAAGAGTGACTGTCAGGGTGGCTCCTGAATGGTTGGACAGGGAAGTTGTCTTAAAAAGAACTTAACGGAGGCTTATAAGAAAGGTGGAGAGAGACTTCTTATGAGGGCCTGTACTGACAGGATGAAGGGCTAATGGTTTAAACTGGCACATGTTAGGTTTAGTTTAGGCATAAGGAAGAAAAGTTTTACTTGCGGGGGTGGTGGGGGGGGAAGGCCCTGGCACAGGGTGCCTGGAGAAGCTGTGGCTGCCCCAGCCCTGGCAGTGTCCAAGGCCAGGTTGGATGGGGCTTGGAACAACCTGGGCTAGTGGAAGGTGTCCCTGCCCATGGCAGGGAGTGGAATGACATGCACTTTAAAAGTCCCTTCCAACCCAAACCATGCTGTGATTCCATGAGCTCTAACCATTTTTAAGAATTGCCTGTGGGCTGTTTCAAAAGTGTCTGTCAGATGTATCTAATTTAATTATTGAGATCGGGTATGGGGGCTTGGCCATGTTCTACTTCAAGCCACAAAATGGTTAACTTCTGCAGAAATTCTATTTTTTTAAACCTTGAAAAAATAGAACGTGCAATGCCAGAATAGTTTGTAGAGGCAGTGTTACTTGGTTTTCTTTTTCTTTCTTTGAAGACTTGTTTTGAAGAGGCAGCTGTCAAAGCTACAGTGTAAATACATGAGCTAGCAGTAAACATGTGAATAATGAATTCCCAAGATCACAGCAAGAAAATGAATGTTGGTTTAATTATTTTTATACCACTGAGTAATCCACTTATGTAAGCCATTTATTTATTTGTGTGTAGCAGTCTGCTGCACAATTCTGTGTAGTTACTGTGATGGTGAAGAGTATTTTATATCAGGGGTTGTCCGTAATTTACGTGACAATATCACTGAATCTTGTTTTAGGAACTGCCAGTCTGCCATTTTAAATACACACAGTATTGACTGAAAATTTTTTCTTGCTGTCTCTTAATTCCCAAAGCTGATCAAGAGATGCAATTTGGAAGCTTGGTAAACTTATTTCTGTCATTGAAGGGGACTGAAATATCTGAATAATAGTAAGTAATATTTCTGACTAGAGATGCAAGGAGCACTTAAAAGCAGAAAGTGGTTGCTATAGAGAAGGTATTACAGCTGTATAGCTTGTGTGATAAAACTGTTATTTCATATGAAATGTGGTTTTGTTTTCATTTAGGCATCTTATATTTTTATTTTAATCTGAAGTGAAATTCTTTAATATTTCAAATTTTGAGCGTGTATAAAGCTTATAGTCAAATATGGACTAAATCCTTCCTCTGTTAGAGGAAAATGAAACAGATAAAATAAGGAGTAAAGTAGTACTATGGGCACAGAACTCTGGAACAGAACTGGAGATGTAAGAAAACTTTTAAAATACATGAAATCAAGAAGAAAAACACTCTAAATTTTGGGGTTTTTGCATGGCAATAAAACTAGACCCATGCTATGCCACTTTGAGAATGCTGAGGATTTTGAAGGATTATGAGGATAAAGGTGAGTGGATCTTGTTGAAAGATGAAATTGTTTGTCCTTAGGCTGACTGCTCTTGTGTCTGCTCTCATGTCTCGTGGCTGATGTTATTCTTTGTATGTGTCAGAGGCAAGGTACAGAACGGCCAACTTACTGAACAGGGTTGCCCACCTTTCTAAATAAAGTGCCCAGCAAATTAGTTATTTTAGGTGCTGACAGAAGATTTAAAGAAAAGAGGCCTTAAAAGAAAAGTCTGTTCATGCCCATTTTACATCCTGGTGGCTTAGGCAAGTCTCACTGCTGTGCATGTATGTGTGCCTGTGGGTTCTGAACTCATCGTTTAGCTGTGCAGAAGAAAAAGTCTCTTCCCCTTAAATGTCACAGGAGTGTTAAACATTTCATGCTTGGGTTGGGGTTTTTTTGTATGTGTGTGTTTGTTTGTGTTGTTTTTTGGGGGGTTTTGTTTTTCACCAGGTCTTGGCAGGGTTCTGTACCTGGGGAGGAGTAACCCCATGCCCCAGTCCAGGCTGGGGGCTGCCCTGCTAGACAGCAGCCCTGCAGAGAAGGACCTGGGGGTCGCCAGCTGTCCTTGACAAGCCATATGCCCTGGGGCCAAGATGGCAGATCCTGGGGTGTGTGAGGAAAGGCATTGCCAGTGGATCAGGGAAGGGGTCCTGCCCCTCCGTTCAGCCCTGGTGAGGCACATCTGGAGCACTGTGTCTGGTTCTGGGAGCTGGGCCTCTTGGGCCTCGCGAAGAGATGGCTGAGAGGGGACCTCATCCATGTCTGTCAGTGTCTGCAGGGAGGGCTCAGAGAATGGACAAGGCTCTGCTCCGTGGGGCCCATCAATGGGACAAGAGGCAATGGGCAGAAACTAGAACACAGGAAGTTTCATCTAAATATGAGGAAGAACTTCTTTACTGTGTGGATGACTGAGTGCTGAACAGGCTGCCCTGAGAGGATGTGAAGTCTCCCTCATCAGGGATATCCCAGAATTGTCTGGACACAATCCTATGCCATGTGATCTGGGAAGACCCTGTGTGAGCAGGGAGGTTGGAACAGTTGACCCACTGAACACTGTGACTGTGATTATTTGCTAGTAATTGAAGGTGTTTTGCTCCGTCTGTTTTTCTTTTGAAAGCGAGCCGGTTGGATCTCATGATGCAAATCCCAAAGACCACCTCTGTGTATAAATTATTACAGATCATTAGTGCCACCCTCCATTTCTGACGCACAACTCTGGAAAGGGTTTTGTTCTCGTGTTCTTCTGTGTACAACATCAGCACTTAACTATTTTCATTCAAATGCTGGTAACAGTTCCAATGTAAGTAGCAGATAGTGTGATTTGAACTAATCCTGTGTGATTTCAACAGTACAAGCTCCGAAGTAGTGGCAACAGTTGAAACTCTCTTTGAAAGCCCAGACATGAGACTTTACAACACAAAAGTGTTCTGTCTGTGTATTAATTAACATCTTTGGATGTGAAGTACTGGAAGTAACTTTCTGGTAAATTCTGAATTTTTTCAAAGTCCTCTGAAGTAGGCCAGCACAAGCCACTGGTGAGAGACTGGTACCGTGCTATGCACACTGTGAATCTACAGAGTATGAGGCTCAATGTTTCTGAATTTTTTAAAAAAAATACCACTCTGACCTTTCTCATGTCTATGTAGTATGTGTAATAAGATGATGCTGTAGTTTTATTTTCCCCCTATGTTTTAACCCTACATATCATTATATATAGTGCATAAATTAAATATAATTTAGCATATATGTAGCGTATATGTATTATCTACATAAGCATATAAGCATACCTGTTAGAGATGTTTTTTTTCCTTATACAGGTGTGCAGTCTGTGACAGCTCCTGTTGTTATGGCTGTGTATGTGGATCATCGAACAGATGCTCCTGATTCTGTTGCCTCCCCTTCCCATATAGCATGGCACCCACTTCATCCACTCCTGGCAGTTGCTTCTATCAGCACAGCAGCTGGGGGCTGTGTGGATATCTACCTGGAACAGGTGAAAAATCAGCAACTTTGCTTTTGGTCTCAATACAGAGTCACAGAATCACAGGACAGTTTGGGTTGGAAGGGACCTTAAAGACCATCTTGTTTCAACCCCCTGCCATGGGCAGGGACACCTTCCACTGTCCCAGGCTGCTCCAAGCCCCATCCAACCTGGCCTTGAACACTTCCAGAGATGTGAGAGGTGTGTGAGAAGTCACAGCTTCTCTCAGCAACCTTTATCATGTCCTAATTTAAAACTTCACATTTTTAATCTCTATTTTTGCAGGCTTACTTATCCTCCTTAAATCTCTCTCTCTAGAATTTAATTACTGTCTATGTCCTGTGCTATCTAGAACATGACAGATTCATCAGCCACTCATTATATGTATTTTTAAAAAGGCCTTAATAAATTAAATTGACCTTTCCTTTGAAATTTGATGTCTACAGCCTGTAAGTCTTGTTTGTGATGGTTACTGATTTGCTTTTTGCTTCTCACAGTGTGAGAATTTCAGGCCTATAAGTAAATGAACACATGCCACTGCTGCTTTTTAACTCTTAAGTGAATAGAACATACTAAGAAATGGAAATTAAACAAATCATTCCACCACTTGGAAACTGAACTGATTTGTTGGACTCGGCTTGTTCCTTTTGAGTTGGTTGCTTCCTAGTACAGTTTCTGCCTGTAGATACACAAGGCTCTCATGTAAAAGAGTATGCAAAAGAAGTAAGACTTTGGTTTTCAAAATTTTTGGGGAAGTAGCACTACAAGGTATCTAGCAGCAGACTTACTGAAACATGTAAGTCTGTTAATATGAGGTAGCCTATAAAATGTGTACTTTTCAAAGTGTATTCTGAAAAATTGTCATCCAAGTTTTACAGATGGAAAAATAAATACATAGAGAGGTTAAATGATTCACGTGAAATATTCTTGTGAACTGTGCCCAAGGGAGGATTTGCCTTTAAGAGTTGTTGAAGTATTAGATTATTCTGTGTCCTTTGTGATGTGCTTTATTCTTTTTCAATAGCTGGAATTTCTTTTTACCTTGAAATGTGCTCGAAGCCTTCTTACATCCTTTATACAGGAGAGAAAGCTTGATATTGACTGGGCTGTGAATCTGAAGGTTTGGCTGCTGATTTTCCATTGGACTGAGTTCACACAGATTTCTGTTTACAGGGAGAACATGTGTCTGATTCCCATGTTGAGAGAAGCTTTCAGGTCACAGTACTTGCCTGGCACCCTTCCAGACCCATTCTGGCATCAGGATGGGAGACAGGAGAAGTTCTGATACTGAACAAACAAGACAAGGAGCAGCACACTGTACCCCCAAATCACAGCGCCAAAATCACAGTCCTGAGCTGGAGTACAAGTGGTACCTGCCTCGTGTCTGGGGATGGGGTGAGTAGCTGAAATGCCCTGCACGTGTTTGATGTGGAACACAGTCTTCGAAGCTCTGTAATGGGAAAGGATCATGGAATGGAGATCCATGGGGAAGGAAGAGTTGTGTGGGAGAGGAATTTCCTTTCATTAGGTACAAATTAAAACTGTTAGGGGGTAAAATCAAATCTTAGTGTTTTAAATGTTTCTACAATATAATTCTACAATTAAAGAATTGCTATTCTACAATTTTTCTTTAAATAAAAGTGTGTCTAATCTCAGTGAGTGCTGAGTGTTGATGAAGGTTTAAGCCTATTTAATGGATGGAGTAATTGAGGTATAGACAATTTGAATTCTTTTGCTCCTGTCCATGCACAACTTTTATGGAAAACTCAGGAATAAAGCCTAGATGTTGAGAGACAAATTCCAGTTACAATATATTCATCTATAGTGAGTGCAAAGCAGTGCTCACTTGAATACAGGAAACCCATGCTAATCTCTCTTTTTCTGGTTTTATTAATGACTTAAAATTGTATCAAAGTGATTGTATTGGGAAATGTGACACTCTATTTCTTGATGAGCTGGTTGCCCTTTTATATAGTGAAGTGAGAAAGTAGCTATTGAATATTCAGGATTAAGTATTCGTAGAAGATTCTGATTTTGCCAGTTTTTGAGTCGCAAATGAAGAAAAAAAAAGGTGTTTTTTTCTGTATTTTCCCTGATACAAACTTGAGCTTGCCCAAGAATTTCAGTTCTGCTCTTACCTATATGTCAGAATTCTTATTCTATAAAAATCAGAGGAAAATATGATTTTAATTCATTGTTTGTAAAGTTCTGCTGCTGCATTTGACAGAAATGCAGAAATTCAAAATTGAGTAAAATTGAGTAAAAAAAGAATTTATCATCTTCTTTGTTAGAAAAGAGAAAGTTCTGCCCAGGCAAAAGATGGACACATCTCAGTGTAGCTGAAGCCTTAATCATGAGACAATACATTAATGTAGTCAGAGCTTACATTTATGAACAAAGTTCTTTTCAAATTAGTTTCAAACCAGTGTCACTGTGGTATGGTCTGAGGTGCAGCACAGATATGCTTAATTTCTTCCATCTTTTCCAATAGTTTATAAGTTTATTTTTAATGTTTTCCCCATGAGGGTTTATATTGAGGAAACTTCCATTAGGTGAGTGCTGCCAGGATCATGTTCTGCTCCTACTAGAGGAAAACCTTTAGAAACAAGATAAATATTTGGACCCTGATTTGGTTTCTCTTTTACCCAGAGGATGGTTGGACACTGGAAAGGCTCCCCAGGGAATGGTCAGAGCTGCAAGGCTGCCAGAGCTCCAGGAGCCTTTGGACAATGCTCTCAGGCACAGGGTGGGATTGTTGGGGTGTCTGTGCAGGGCCAGGAGTTGGACTGGATGATCTGTGTGAGTCACTTCTATCTGAGCATATTCTATGATTCTGTCTTCACTAGGATTTCTGTCATCGTGCATCCTGAAATGCAAGAAAATTATTTGAAAATAGCTTCATAAAGTTGGAATAGGATGCTGTGAAAATCAGAAGCTCTTAATTTGTTTTAAGTAAAATAACATGGATGATTTCCATGTTTTGATCACATAAAGGATCTAGGTGCTTTCTATAATGAAGGCCTATTTTTAGGGCAAGTAGCTTTCATACCAAGGAGCTAAAGCTTTGGGTTTTTAAAAATAATTGGGAAGGTACAGGATGGAATCAGAGACTATCTCCACTTGGAAAGGACATTTAGATAGATGATAAGGTCAATGTCCTGTGTAATTTAAAAATATCATTTGAAAACAGACCAGTTCTACGTCTTTTCCAGTGACACTTAGGAGAGGTAGTGAGCCTTTTTTATTTCCAATCTCATGTGTTCCAAACTAAGAATTGAGTTTGCAAGTAGGTTATCAGGATACAGGCTGGAATATCTAGAACGAGGTGGAAGGAAGGTCAGCAGCTTTAGAAAGCTGCAAGCTTTTCCTCCAGCTTATAAATTGTGCAGGTGGTTTTAGTCGGGATCCTTGGAAATTGGTGACATATAAAGCTGATGGAAGAGTGAGAGGAGGAACCAACAACTTCATAGGATCCTGTGATTTTCAGAGGTAATGAGCAAGCATTTTACGAACTGCAAGGGTCCTCTTGGGACAGGAGTACAGCAGTGTCACAGTTGCACAGCTAAGTGGCATTCTTTAAGCTGCAAGACATATTGCACTTAATAAACAGTTTTGGATGGTATAACTATTGCCATCTTACTGCTGAAAAGAAGTTAGAATGTTGAATCTTAGGGAAAAAAGAAGGAAATGTTACCTTGGAAGGCCTCGGCTGCATCTTGTGTGGTTTCTAGTTAGAATTGGAAAGAATAAGTGACCACTGCTACCAGTTTTTCACTTCTAGGAGGACAAGACTTCATTGAAAACAATAAATAAAAAAAGAGCAAATTCGAATACCGCTTTATTGTTGTCTATCTTAGTAAAATAAAATGAGATTGAACTTGATATTGAAAATTGTTGCTGGGTTTTTTCATGTCGTGCTTACATGGAAGGTTCCCAAATACAATTTGGTTTCATAAGCACTAGCATAACAACAACAACAATAATCACCTTAGCATTCCAACTGTGGGGATGTAGTGTAAGTCAGTTTGTTGGAATTCTTTCCAGTTACCAGGGGTTTGTTGCTCCTGAGCTGGCACTGCAGGGTGTGAGTTATGTCAGCACCTGTGCCAGGCTCGAGGGCTGGCCTGTGTTGACCACTGTTGAGTTAATTAGCTAACCAGACTTCCTTTCTTTAACATCTATGATTAGTGTAGTTACTAGATTCTTTTTCTAAAAGCAAATACTTGAATGTCTGCTCTGAAAGAGGAGGAAAGCTCCAGAAATTCAGAAATTCTGCCCTTAGTCTTTCTGCATCCTGTGACTTCACGTGTCTGGTCATATACTTGTGCTCATCTACATCAGTGTTATATGCACTTACTGAGGGATGCATATGCTCTACTGTCTTTTATTTCAATTGCTAAACGATAAGATATCAGACTATTTGCAAGAAAAAACATGGAAAGGACATTATCAAAACAAATATTTACATCTGCTACTTGCAGAAGAAAACCAAGACTGTTTCCTTAATTGCTCTGGCAGTGCAATCTAACAAAAAATGGATAGGACCAATAAGCTTTTTTTAGATAATTTGATTTTAAGTAAGCATATAATATAGTATTAAAGATAACTTTGATTCCCTGTGGCTTAGTTTTAAGTGGGAGTAATTGTATGTGTCAACTAAACGAAAGGAAGGGCGTTGCTCTGTCAATAAAACGTTTATTTTTATGTGCTATGAGTAGCTGGAGTCTGGATTCTCATCTGTGTGCAAAGGGTAATGAATTAACTTGTCTTTTTCTAGCACGGTGTCTTGTTTCTGTGGAAAATGGACCATCGAGGCAGAGTCCAGGGTCCTGCCCTGGTTAAGCAGGAGTATGGGAAATGCTTGTGTCACTGTGTCTTTCGGCCACCCCCTCCGGGCGAGTGAGTATTGGCCCCGGCAGAGCTCTGCTAGACCAGGTCTTTGTCTTGTTCCACAGAAAGAAAATCCTACCCACAGACGCGCTATTTTTAAATATATAAAAAAACGTTTTTCTCCTAACTGCCCTTTATTTCCAAGCTCTTTTTCCACTCTGGTAGCTGGCTCTGTGTCCTGTGTGCAGCAGCAGATCTTCCTCTTGTCCACATCTTCTGTCTGTTGCTGTTGACTCTTCTGTCTTAGTTCTTCTAATTAGCAATATTGCTGGTTGTGGAAAGCGGTAAACACACTGGAAACACAATTATATTATTGTCAAAACCAATTACATTAAAAGTCAGTTCTTAAACATTGTTATTTCTTTCCTCTCCAATCAAGAAATAGGAAGCAGCTGTAATAAAAAAGAAGAGTTTTCCTTGTCTGGGCTTTTCTGTTTCACATCTCTGTAAAAATAGTGATGCATATGGAAAAAAAAGGTGAAATAATGCAAATGAATGCTAATATTAAAATTTTGTTTGATATCTTTTCGAGTTTGCCCTTTTTTCAATCAGTGTAGGAAATATTTTTATTCTCTTTATACAATATGCTTTATTAACTACTCCTCCATTCTTTGAGACTGAAACTACTCTATTATGAAAAGAATTGGGGATGAAGTATCTCTCTTTGCAGGGACTTTGTGCAACTGGCAAAAGCGGCTGTGAGTGGTGATGAGAAAGCCTTGGATATGTTTAACTGGAAGAAAGCTGGAATGGGACCACATCTGAAAACAGCAGTCCAGGAAGGACTCTCCTTCTTTATCACTATGACAGATGGTAAGAGCAAAACCACTTTTCCATTTGGCTGGGAAGTTGTTTCCTTAGAGCTTCAAAATAGCTCAGTGCATGATAGTCTTGTTTTCATATATCCTACATCTGGGGTATATTCATATATCCATCACATTCATATATTCAATGGGGTTGAGTATTCATAGGAGTTGTAGAATGTTTAGTAAGAAATGAATAAAATTATTGAAATCTTACCATCTTCAGGGTGGTCTTGTTCACAAGGACACCAGAGGTGCTGGGTTAGTCAGGTTCCTGAAGAAGTGAGTATGAGGAAAACAATCTCTAACACATAAGTGTAGATAAAATCAGCTTTTGTGCAAAGCTTCAAAATAATGCATATGTTTTGGGTTCTTTTTTCTATAAATAGGCAAATTCTGCTAAAACATACCTCTTAAAATAAATTCTGAATTTGCTTTTCACTTTTTTTCTCATGCTTTGAAATGATGCTTCAGTCTTACAGAGCAAAAAAAGTCTGAGAATCTGTTTTGTTAGTTTTCTCTCTGTTTCTTCTCTGCATTTTCCTTTTCCTTGACTTTTACTCTTCCCTGTCTTTTCCTATCCCTTTAATCTTCTGGGTACTAGTTTGCTCTAAGCTAATTTTCTTCCCACCCCAATTCTTTGCATGATGCCATCTCTGTAACTTGCTCTCTCTGAACTGGAGCCAGAATGTGTGTGAGAAGTTGCATAATGGGTTTTTCTGGCAGGTACTCCTCTTGATTCAAGTGTTAACTGCTCTGAAAACATTTCAGTTATGCTGGTTCTGCAGTTCAGTTATAATTTGACTTAGTGTTTTACCAAAACTGACACCCCTTGTTTACAGCAGTACAGCACCAGCACAGCTTGCAGGAGTGGCATGGGCCAGCTGTGTGGTTGGTTTGCAGAGCAGTAGACTATACCTTCTTTTGATGTGTGAATTACAAGCCTCTTTACTAGAAAGGAACCATTTAAATGGAAAATGGACACAGGGCACTTCGTAAAGGTAAAAGGAGAGAAGCTCTGAGAAGCTGTGCCCGTTCCATCCTCACCTTCAATGCCACTGTTGTGGTGCAGGGCCCCATCTAGGGACAGGCTCTGTGTCCTGCGGGTGCTGTCTTTGGTTTGGGCCTCCTTGTTAAACTTCTCAAATTTCAATCAAATGACACGGACTGTTCCCTGTGAGCAGTCTCATTGCTTAGGTTGGTTTGGGCATATGTATTTCAGACTCAGTTCTTTATCTAGTTAGTGATCTGCTGTAACTCCCAAACGTCCTGAGAAGGACTTGGGGCTGCTGGTGAGTGGGAAGTGGACATGCCTCAGCTGTGTGCACTGGCACCCAGAAACCCTGCTGTGTGCTGGGCCGATCCCACAGTATGGGCAGCAGGGGAGGGGGGGATTCTGCCCCTCTGCCCCACTCAGGTGAGACCCCACCTGCAGAGCTGCCTCCAACTCTTGGGTTCTCAACACAGGAATGACATGGAGCTGTTGGAATGAGTCCAGAGAAGGCCATGGAGATGCTCCAAGGGCTGGAGCCCCTCTGCTCTGGAGCCAGGCTGGGAGAGCTGGGGGTGTTCACCTGGAGAGGAGAAGGCTCCAGGGAGAGCTCAGAGCCCCTTGCAGGGCCTAAAGGGGCTCCAGAAGAGCTGCAGAGGGACTGGGGACAAGGGATGGAGGGACAAGACAAGGGTGAATGGCTTCCTACTGCCAGCAGGGCTGGATGGGATATTGGGAAGGAATTGTTCCCTGTGAGGGTGGGGAGGCCCTGGCACAGGGTGCCCAGAGAAGCTGTGGCCTATCCTGGCAGTGTCCAAGGCCAGGCTGGACAGGGTTTGGAGCAACCTGGGATAGTGGAAGGTGTCCCTGCCTCGGCAAGAGGGTTAGAAAGAGATTAGTTTTAAAAGTGCCTTAAAACCCAAACTGTTCTGTGATTTAACAAGATGAAGATATCTATGCAGTGTTTTATTTCAGGGAGAAAATAAAGCAATGGGGCAGGACTTGGATTTTTTTTTTATATAGCTGGAATGTAGGGGATGGTAATATATTTGCAAGAGTTTTGGAAATTTAAACATTCTTTTAGATCATATCTTTTGGGTACAACGTTTTAGTGCGAATCCTTAATGTTCATTCTTACACACTTGTGTTTTCTGCTTAAGCTTTTGGGGTAAGATGCTACTTAATTTCATAGTTTTTTTGATTTGCAGTGGTGTAAAATGTCACCCTTCTATAATACCGTGATTTGCTAAGAAATTATGTGGATATGGCTTGAGATCTGTCAGATTTTGATGACATTGGTTTGGGTGATTTTTGTAATACCACTTGCAAGCAACTGTACTGCTTGTAGGGGGGTTTCACTGCCTAAACCCATGCATGCAATGGGCCAAGGCCATTGTATGAGGTTCAGTAAGGCAAAACCACGTGCTGCACTTGTGTGACAACAACCCCATGAAGTGCTCTACACATGGGTGAGAGTGGCTGGAAAGTACGCAGCAGGAAAGGCACCGGGGGGGCTGGTGACAGCAGCTGAACCTGAGCCAGGTGTACCCAGGTGGGCAAGAAGGTCAATGGCACCTGGCTTGGATCAGCCATAGTGTGGCCACAGGCCCAGGGCAGTGACCATCTCCTGTGCTGGACACTGCTGAGGCACCTCCAGTCCTGAGGTCAGTTCTGGGGTTCTCACAACAAGACAGACATTGAGGGGCTGGAGCGTGTCCAGAGAAGGGAATGGAGCTGGGGAAGGATCTGAAGCACAAGTCTGATAAGGAGCAGCTGAGGAAGCTGGGGGGCTTGGAGAAAAGGAGGCTCAGGGGGCACCTTCTGGCTCTCCACAACTCCCTGACAGGAGGGGGCTGCGGATAGGGCTCTGCTCCCAGGGAATGAGGACAGGACAAGAGGAAATAGCCTCAGGTTGTGACAGAGGAGACCAGACTGGACATCAGGAGGAATTTTGTCAGAGGAAAGGTTTAAACATTGGAATGGGCTGCCCAGGGCAGTGGTGGAGTCACCATCACAGGAAGTGTTCAAAAACTACTAGATGTGGCACTTCATGATATGGTTTAGTGGGTGTGGTGGTACTTGATCAAAGGTTGGACTTGATGATTTTGGAGGTCTTTTCCAACCTTCATGATTCTGTGATTCTATGATACATAGAGTAGTACAACTTAATGAAATGATAATGGCTTTTAAAATCTTGATATGTGCGTTAGTTGCTGTTGTCGGTGTTCTTAGAAAAACACTGTCCCATTTGCCAGTGAAATTATGGATTCAATCTGAATTTGGTGTGTGGTGCAGTGTTTCCTAAACAGTGAAGAACTTCAGGTCCACAGTTTTCTGCTGTAAAACTAAACTCTGCTGTAAATTGAACCAATTATTAGCTGCCATTCTTCTTTCACAGATTTTTTTCTAAGGCTGAAGATTTCAGAAGCTATCATTCATACAGAAAGTTTACTTGCAGTTTAAAATTATTTAGATTATTCCCCTTTGGATTTTCTAAATGGGGAAAAATGCACTTTGGTTTATTGCTCTGGTCAGCTATTGTAGTCTCTATCCTGAGGCAAACTAGAAAATGAAAGAATCTTTGTTTTTACCTTTTCAGCACTTGAGGAATGTTTTATTAAGGTAGAAAGCATCAACTTTGACTTTTGTAGCTAAAAGCTGTTGACTAAAATCTGCACCTTGTTTATTTGTGCTACAGGTTCTGTGCACTATGTAAATGAGAAAGGGAAGACAAGGCACGTATTGTCCACAGACAGTCTGGTTCGAAAGCTCCTGTTGCTAGAGGAAAGAGATGTTTTACTTGTAATAACAGAGAATCTGCAGTTGTCCTTACATGCAGTTTCTCCCAATGGAGAGGCAGAAGAGCTTATGAAGGTAAGAGTCATACTACAGGGTAAAGTTGCAATATTTATTCTTTATAAGTATTTCTTGGGTTTTTTTGGTTATCACAATGTTGATTTCAAATGAATCAACTCTCATTTTTGTTTCTCAGATAATACCTTGATGAAGAAGCAAAAATAGCTCATCTAAAAGTGGAATAGAGTGATGAGTTACTGAACTTGGAAAGATGGTTTTCATCTTGTCTTCCTGTTTTTTCATAATTTTTTTTCAGTTTGACTCTATCTTAATCCTTTTACACTTAATTTCAGTTTCTTAGTGAATTAGAGAAAAATTGGAAATTCCAGTTGTTCTGGTTGCAGAGGGGGCGGAGCTTAGCAGTGTGTAGATGCGGCTACGTTGTTATTCTATGCCACCTATATCATCACTGGTTTTGGGGAGAAACTGTGCACACCCCAGAAGCGGGAACCATTCTGCCTTGCTCTCTCTCATGGGAAGGTTGTCGGCATCAGCCCTACGGATTCTGTCTTCCGCCTCTGCCATCCACCCTCTCCCATTTTCTCTGAGATGCAGCTGTGGACATGGTGCTGAAAGGAAAGCAGCAGAACACAGAACTGACATGAGCTGAATGGCAGCACCAGGGGGGAGGCTCCCAGTCCAGCCAAAGGGAGCCCAGCCTAGCCCAGTCCAGCCAAGCCCATTCCAGCCAAGCCAAGCCAAGCCAAGCCAAGCCAAGCCAAGCCAAGCCAAAACAAGTGCAGCAGAATTGCAGTGAAGTGGCAGCGACCTGCAGGATCAACCCCCAGTACGGTGGAACGCTAGAAGCAACGGTGCAGGCACTTGTGTGGAACTGAGCCCAGCAGAGCTGCAGTGCGACCCGTCTTGGATGACCCAGCTTTTGGGGGGTCTGTTTGCCATTGTTTTTTGTTGTCTTGGCCTGAGGGGGCAGGAGGAAGCCTCTTGCCATACCGCCTTTGTTTGCGACGGTGTGTGGGAACCTGGGGAAGTCACATGGGTGCAACCTATGGGGAGCATCCACCATTTTGGTGTTGTCTCAGCAGCTGCATAAAACTAATTTTTTGTGGGTAGAACACCTTCTGTTTTAGGATATTTTTAAAAATTCATATTGCTGTTGTTACTGTGTGTTTCTTATTCCATTACCTTTTGCTTTCAGTAAATTATCTCAGCCCATAGTCTCTGCTTGTGTCCCTCCCTTCCAGAAGGGGCAGGAGAAGGGCCATGGCTTATTTGGAGTTTAATTTTTTGCTAGTGTTAAACCACCACATTTAATTGGTGCCCAAGGTAAGGCTCAAGGGGCTTGAGATAACTTTGATCTAACCATTTGTGTTTTAGGTAGAGAACTCCCTGGTTCCAGTGTTGCTTGGTCTGTTCATGTGGGTGTGATACCTAACCCTGTATATACTCCCTCATATGCGCTCTGTATCCACCACGGTGATCTCTTTCAAAGTAGGGAGAAGGATCAAGATTGCTGTACTCTGTGATATCAGTTTATGACGTGATAATATCAAAGGCAATGGAGGTCATTTGTGATGTGTATTCAGTGTTGTTCTGTCCTGGCCTTGCCTGCTACCTCTGAGGATTCATTAATAATCATACCCAGCCTGTGGGGGAAAGGATGATTTTTCCCAGCCTTTTATCCTCGTCTCCTCCTTCAGGTCTGTTACAACAGCTTTTGAGAATTTTGAATTCTCTTTGGATGTTAAGGGAAGCATGCCCTCATTGATGTGGCTATGTCTCCTCTGTACAGTCTACACCATGTTAAGATTCAGGACAGAGATTTCTTGGGAAGTTGTCCAGAGACGTGTCCCGGGATGGACAGTCATTAGTGGTGTGGCATGTGGGAGAAAATGGGCAGATTTTGAAAGAGTATTCTACTCCTGGTTTGGAAGTTCACCCCTGAACAACTATCAGGGCCCTGATAAAAATGGCAGGATGTTTGAAAGAAAATTGCTGTGGCAGTTGTGTGAAGTTATGAAATGTGCTGGACCCTGGATACTATTTATTGGACACTGCTTGTTTATATACAGCACCCTCAGAGGGAGGAGGAGGAAAGCAGAGCAACAGGCACCATGGCCATTCAAACTTGCAGCTGAACCACAAGAACAACCTGTGCTAGGAGCAGTTGCCCGTATTCAGAAGAAGAAATCCAAGACCAAATCAGTTCATGTAGTGAGTAATGAAGAGGAAGCCGAGCCCTCACAACAGGAGGAGGAGGCAGGGTCAGAGATAATCACCTGATCCCTATCCCTGAGTGAGCTGTGAGACGTGGAGAGATTTCAGCCTCCAGTCAGGTGAGGCTCCAGTGATCCAGCTGCTCTGATGCTGGGCTATCATGGCCCATTATATGAAATTAGATGGTAGTGACACTTTGCAACTGGGATCCATGTCCTGGGATGCAAGTATTGACCAGGGGATCGGGAAAAGACCAGAAATTCTCAGCCTCTGGACGCAACTCCTGTCAAATGTGAGGGAAAGGTTTCCTTGGAAAGATGACCTTTTAGTGCACTGAGACAAGTGGAACACCATGGAGCAAGCTATCTGGTACCTGAGAGAATTAGCTGTGATGGAGATAATATTTTCAAATAACAAGCAATTCCCTACTAATCCAGACAACATCCAGTGTATGCAAAACATATGGCAGAAATTCCTACAGGGTGTGCCGGTGTCATATGTCAACTCATTGGGAGTGATGCCATGGAAGGAAGGAGAACAAAACATGGACAATTTGGTTACCCAACCCCAGATAGATGAAGAAACTATCCCCAGCCCGCTACGGGCCTGTGTCTCCTCACTGGAAAGACTGACAGAGGATCTCCAGAAATTAGAAGAGGAAATTAAAGAGGAAAAGCTCACACCCTGCCCTAGCTATTACAAAATGCTGCTTGTGGGTAGACCCCAAACCTTCACTTTCCTAAGATGGTTTTTTTTTTCTTTTTATCCAAGACAGAAAAAGACTGGACACTTGTGTATTACAGGAGTGTCCACTTCTTATTGATCATTACTTATGTTTGACTAGAAGTAAGATTTGGTATTTCACATTTTAAAGAAATCTTTATTAAATTCTAGGAGAAGATCTAGTGCAAGAGTAAAATACTGCTCCTTATCTACTTAATTAACCCATTACAAGGTTTCTTTTATTAAATTTATACATTGCAGTCTTGATGCATTTTGTGGTGATCACTGTCTGATTTGTCTGAATTCACTGTCTGAATATGTCTGTCTGAATTGACAGAAAGGTCTAGTTATTTTTATATTTTTACTTTTTAGCCAAATGATGCAGTTCAGATGCTTACTGTCCTTCAGCATGTTCCTCCCACCTTCTGTAAATTTATTTATTTGCTTATGGTTAACAGGTGAAGTTGAGTGGGAAGACTGGTCATTCTGCAGACATTATTTTAATAGACCATAGCCTGGTTGTTACAGCACTAGGTGAGACAGTCATCAGGTAAGAATGAAAGTTGTTCTGGCTGCCCCTGAGAATGGCCAGCTGAAAGTTATGGTCTGCAATGAACTGAATATTTTGCTGAAATATTGGTTGGGGTATTTTTTGCCAATAATGAAAAACTCCCAATATTTCCTAATTTTGTTTGTTAGAATAAGTAGAGAAATGAAATGGAAAATTGTTTTCTCAAGGACAGAAACTAATTTGGTATGACATGCTTTCTTTCTAGGTATTTTATTTTGTCAGGCAGTGCTACCCAAATCTGTTCCTTCCTTGAGTGCTGTTACTGATTTCTTCGGAAAACAAATCCATTTGGGGGTTTTGCATGAATACAGCCCCTTTGCTGTTCTTGCTAATGTTACTGTCTGATCCTTAGGATACTTATAGCATCAGCAACCAGAAAAAAAGTGCTTACTTTTCAGGACATTTCTGTTACTGTAATATAAGACAAGTATTTCAATTACTTCTGTCCCTAGGCCTTTAAAGTATGTTGCTTTGCCATGCTGTTATGTAACTGTGTTCTGTAGTTTTACCTTTTTGCAATCTTTTCTTCCTTGTCTTTACTATGACCTGCTCTACCTGTTTCCTCTAACCTTTTGGGAGGGTGGGAGTGTTCCATTAATATCAGTAGCTCCCTTTATTGAACCTCTGTCTGCTACTATCAGACAGAATCTTTTGTTAATTTTGTGAGAATGCAATAAAAACCAAGTATCGAGAAGAAATAATTTCATGGCAATATTTAGCTCTAGGAAATAAACCTGGAATCCAAAGGACTACTGGCTAACCAAGGAATAGTCTTAAAATAGAGGAGGAAGCATAATTAGAGATGAAGAAAATTGCAACTAGCCCTCACCTTTTTCTTTTTTTCTTAAAGCTGCGCTTGCTTCTGACTTCTTTCTTCATTGGAGAATATCCCTAAACATGCTCCAGATTAAAAAGTCAAAGGAAAAGGAAGGAGGTTGTTAAGAAATTCACACTACAGAGACAGCTGCTGACAATTTAATCTTAAAAATTAAATTATCTAGGTATTATGGAAGTAGTAAATTAATGCCATGTACAGCGTCCTATTGACTGTGTTTGGCAAGACACCTGGAAAGAAAAGCATTGTTAACACTCTTGTTTTGTGTGCCTTAGGTTCTGGGATTTGGATCGAGATGAGAACTATGTGCTCTCCCTAGATGTGCAATTTGGCTTTGAGGGGGGAGAATGTATTAACTGTGTGTCTTACTGCAGTGCTAAAGGTGAGAAATAACCTGGCGGCTGTGATCTCTGCTCCTAAGCCTTTCCAAACCTCAGCCTTCCATGCCCTATAATCATTTCAGTATGTTTGTCTTGTGACTGAGGATCTCGGTGGTAGTATGCGATGTAGAAGATTTTAGTTTGGATCAGAAATGTGCCTTTAAAGGTGCAGGAAGATCGTTAGATATTCAACTACACTTGGACCCACTGTGGAGTTGTCTCATGGCACACGAGCTGGATTCCCTTTGATACAAGTACCCCTGGAGTTCACGTAACGCACTTCAACGTTTTTTGGGCATTCAGTCTACAAGCCTGTACTACAGCTAATGCAAAATAGAACTTAGCAGCATGTATCGTGTGGATGCCAGGTCCTTACAACAGATCCTTTCTACAGAGCTACTCCTGGGCACCACCTTGTTTGCCAGCATAGGCACAGCTGATGTCTGCTGGAATGGTTTTCAGTGGTCGGTTGCCCAAGGTGACCAGCTATTTAAAAATAGACGCAAGCCATAGGAGGAACAGCTGAGGTCACTTGGTTTGTTCATCCTGGAGGAGACTGAGGGGACTGTCCATTGGGCAGCTTCCTCACAAGGGGCAGATCTGATCTCTGGTTTCTGTGAACAGTGGGGGGACCCGAGGGAACAGCCATAGCTGTGTCCAGCCAGGGCAAGGTTAGACTGGATATCAGGAAAAGGTTCTTCCCCCAGAGGGTGGTTGGGCACTGAACAGGGAAGTGGGGACGACCCCAAGGCTGCCAGAGGTGAAGGAGTGTTTGGACAACACTCTCAGGCACATGCTGGGATTCCTGGGACTGTCCTGTGCAGGGCCCGGAGCTGGACTGGATGACCCTTGGGGTCTCTTCCAGCTCAGGATATTCAATAGTTCTGTATTCTAAGAAAAGATTAAAATGAAGTAATTAGCTGATACATTTAAAAAATAACTTCATCTGGTAGCTTAGAAGATGCACCTTGCCACATGGAACTTCCCCCATTGTTTCTCCAGAAAAGTTCTCCAGTACAGGACTGGGATGCTGGTTTGCAGTCAGGCAAGAAATGCTGCTGCTGGAAGGTGGCTTCTTTGTACCCGGCAACCAGAGTTCGCTGCCTGCTACACTGTCTGATGTGCATTTGTTTTTCTGAAGTCCAAGATGAAATGCCTGAAATGTTTGTGAATGGCAGGTCTCTTGGCAGCTGGAACTAGCAAAGGGAGAGTAGCAATGTGGAACAAAGCAACAGGATCTGATCAGAGCACATGGGCTTTGGAGGGCAAGAAGTGGAAGTTCCAGGCATCTACAGAACTTGAAGGAAATGTCACTCAGATAAAGGTAAGAAAGAGCCTCGGTGAATGTTAGTGGGACTTCACAAACCTTACATGAACAGACCGTCTGTGTGAAACAGATGGACACGATCTCTATCATTTAGATATGTATTCCAGCAGAGGCTGGTCCTCCTTCAGAAGTAGGAGGAAAACCCCTGAGAATCAAGTAGCTTTAAAAATTGAAATGGGCAGAAATACTCCCTGTTTGTAGCTAGTCTCTCCATCATAAGGCTCATTGGCAAACCCTTTGGATTCAGCTTTCTGAAATTATTTTCTGGAAGAAAAAGATTATCAGGAATGTCAATTTTACATAAATTTACTAAAATAGAAAATCTGACTAAATGAATGATTTTATTCATTAATAATTTTTTTTCTATTTGTTACTTTCTCAATGTAAAGTTTAATCTCACTGGTAGCTGTAAAACTAAAAAGGTGTATTTACAACCAAATATTCTTTGGTGAGAGGTGCCATCTAGAAGGGAATGTTATATATTTTAACATATTGTCTGTTAAATGTCAGGATGCAGCATTTTTATTTATTTGGAATATTTTCATTTGTCACAATGAGGTTAAACACTGTCATTCTACACCTAATAGCATTTTGATATACACAGAACAGAAATGCTGAGTGTAACAATCATAAATTTAAATTTTAAAAGTTTTATATTAATGAACAGCTTCTTTTTTTGCCACCAGCATTCTGCTAAAAGGCAAAGCTTGTGCTTAAGGTTCTCCAGCATCTTTGGTTGTTGGGTTTTATACCGTATTATTAAGTGTTTTCAATTTTTGAGTGTTTCTGTTATACTTTACATCATTCTGTTGCTGTGCTTCATACGTGAGAACAATCCCCATTATTTTTTATAAGGAAAGAAAATCAAATATGTCTGGTGACTTTCAAGAGAAAGTAATTTTATATTTGCTGTTTTATATTTTATATATATATATTTTTTTTTAAATTTTATATAATTTTATATTCTGTTTTCTCATAAGAGTGGAAAGTATTTAAAGAGCAATGGCATTTGCTTGCTCTGTGTTGATATAGAGTAAGGGTCTGTAACACCATCCTACTTAAAATGTTAAAACAGAAGTGCTGTGAAAATGGAGAATCCAAGTGTTTTATTAACAAGCTTCGGTAACAAAAGGTCCAGGATATAGGAAATAATGTGTGCTGTAAGTATCTCATACATCTACTAATAAATTGAGGGAAGGGAAGAGATACAGGGGATATAGTCAGCTTTACTATTCAAGCCTTTTCCAGATAACAGGATATGGAGCACTGTCCAGAAATAGTGCGTTGTTCCCAGTGTTTGGGAGCATAAACAAAAGCATTGTCCAACAATCATCAGCAATCATGATTTATCTCATCAAGATGTCTTTAATTATGGACATTTTATCTAGATTATAATTATATCTATATATCTATCTATAGCTATAATTATAATCTAGATTATTTTAAATCCTGCACTCCAAAAAAAAATTTTTAAAATATATAAAAAATTGTTACATGTGAAATCTTCTGGTAATCCTGTAAAAGCCTTTTCTTATTTTCCCATGAAAAAGTCAGAACTTAACGTGTTTACCAGGGTGAGGACAGAGGGCAGCAATGACTTCATTTGATTCCATGCGAACCTTATCTTTATTCAACCTGATCTGATGGCTTCGAAAGAGCTGGGGTGGGAAATGCTTTCTAGCTCAGTTCCACAGTATAGTATCCCCTTAATTGTAGCCAAGGGTCCTTAAACAGAAAAACAAACAAAAAACCCCTGGACAAAATAGCTTGTTTCTTAAATCATTCTCCATGTGTAGAAAAGGGCAACAGAGCTGAGGGGAAGAGTCTGAAGCACAAGTCTGATGACAAGAAGCTGAGGGAGCTGGGGGGGCCCAGCCTGGAGAAAAGGAGGCTCAGGGGGAACCTTCCCACTCTCCACAACTCCCTGACAGGAGGGTGCAACTGGGAGGAAGCCAGGCTCTGCTCCCAGGGAGCAAGGGACAGGAGGAGAGGAAATGGGCTCAAGCTGTGCCAGGGGAGGTTCAGATTGGATATTCGGTGTCAGAAACGAAGCCCGCTCCTCTTGTGAGGTTTTAAAATGTTATTAGGGGACAAAATCGACAAAGTCAACCAAGCAAAAATCAATCCTTTTACCTGTGAGCTTTCTAGGGTCTGTGCAATAGTAGTGATATACTTTTTAACACTTGCTTCTCCTTCTTCTTAGGTAGTCAGAAAAGGCAATCTGAACATCATTTCATAAGGAAATACCCCCAAGTCTGATCTAGGTTGTGTTCGGATCCTTAATAATGCCAAAGGCAGACACTTTACCCATGACATCTTTGTTTCAATCATCAGTTTAGTTAAGGTCTCTTTTAGAGTTTGGTTCATTCTCTCTATCCTACCCGAACTCATGGGTAGGTGAACTCAAGGGTGCCATGGGGTATGCAACTTCCATTGTATTCTTAGAGCCTGAGTTATTTGCTGTATTACTTTAGATGTAGTGTGCTCCCCTGTCTGAGTCAATCTTGTTGACCATCCCATACCTAGGGATGATATGTTCCAAGAGGATTTTTGACACTGTGTAAGCTGTAGCTCTAACAGCTGGGATAGCCTCCACCCAATGAGTCAAGCAATCTACTATTACTAATAAAAATTTCCATGTCTGCACTTGAGGAAGTTCTGTAAAATCCACTTGGATGCTTTGGAATGGCCGTGTAGCCAATTCACAGCCCCCTGGTGTTGTTTTTCTCATAACTTTCTTATTTACTTTTTGGCAAGTTACACACCTTTCAGTTACTTGTTTTGCCAATCCAAAGATCCCAATGCACCCATCATTCCTTAAAAAGTGATCACACAAGGCCTAAGTACCCCAATGAGTCTTCTGATGTATATCTTCTAATATCTTCCTAGTAAGGGCTTATTAAGTAACTGTCTCCCGTTGGGGAGTTTCCATTTTCCCTGTTGGTCCCGCTCTCCCCCTATCTTTCTTAACTCTTTTTCTTCTGCTTCAGTAAATTTTGGAATTTCCAATTCTTCCTCGCTTTGAGGCAGAATCAACATAACCTTTTCGCTTCCATTTTCTGCTGCATCTCTAGCTTCTTGGTCAGCCAAATTATTCCCTCTTATTTCTGAGGTCATTCCTTTTTGGTGTCCCTTGATATGTACTACAGCTATTTCCTCGGGCAATTCTAATTTTAAGACCTCTAAAATGAGTCCCTCGTGAATCAACTCTTTTCCTTTTGAATTAAGTAATCCTCTTTCTTCCCAAATTTTCCCAAAAGTGTGCACTACCCCAAATGCATATTTTGAATTAGGTTCCTTTCTTGTGTGCTAAATACTCCAGTGCTCTCTTTAAAGTATATAATTCACAAGATTGAGCAAACCAATTTGAGGTAGTTTCCCTTTTTCAATGGTTTGCATACTTTCCCCATCAACCAAAGCATATCCTGACATTCTTTTTCCTTGTAAGCATCTAGATGAACCATCAACATATGTTCTCTTTCCTTCTGGGAGGGCCTGTTCCGCTAAATCCTCCCGAACTTTAGTTTGGTACTGTATAACTTCTAAACAATTATGGGTTAAATTACTCTTTGGTTTCTGTCCTGGGTTGCAGTGTATTCTATTACCATCTTCATGAGCTGTTGGAACCAGGTGGGGCAGTGTTTCCTTGCCTCCTTGCTCTGGACCATCTTCTGTTAATGAGCCCATCAACACCTGGCCTCATGACTCATCATCCCATTGTGAGATGCTCCACCCAGAGGGAGGAACCAAACATTCCATCCTGGATATAATCTGAGATTCCAAACACCACAGACACCCTTTCCACTGGATTTCCAGAGGACAGGAGCTACATAGCCACCACTGGACCTTCCGAGGAAGAGCAGCCCCTTTCTACAGGATCACTGCTTCGACAAAACCACATCCACCACTTCAGGAGGAAGAGCAGCCACCATCTTATCAGACTGCTACCGCCACGCTGACTGACAGGGTGTCAGGTTGTATCCTGACTCTGTCACTTTGAACCAGTGTTTCCTTTTATTCTTTTCCTTTTCTTTAATCTCCCCATTAAATTGTTATTCTGACTTGGTGCCTCCCACTGGTTTGTTTTCAAACTAGTACATATTTTGGTGCCCAAGGTGGGGCTTGCTCTGAGAGAAAGTCAGAATTACAATTTTGTATTAACAGAAACCTATTCACCAGGTGCTCAGCTTGTCTATATGGGTACTGTATCTTGCTCTATATTTCTCCTCCCCTGGGGAACTGCCTGCCTGTTGTATTGCTCCTGTTAAAACCAGGGAATGGTATGAGAATTGCTTTATTGGTTTATTATGCCTATAGCATAATAACTGCGAGGCGATGAATACCATTCGGAATATATACTCAATTTTGTTTGGCTGTCCTAGTCTGGGCTCCTATGTCTGGGATCTCCTCAACAATCGCACCCAGCCCCTGGTGGGAAGAGTAGAGTGGTTTCTTCCAGCCTTTCAGGCCAGGCACAGCAGTTTTTGAAAATATTGCATTCCCTCTGGATGTTTAGGATGGTATAATCTTCTTGTCAGTTCTATTCTCCTTTTTCTCTATGGCCTGCATTGTGTACACCATGCTTAGAAACAAAACACTACCTGCTGTGGTGCAACATCTGCTTGAGGAGGAGGGAAAAAGGAACAAAGCAACAAACACCATGACTGTCGCAAAGAAGAAAAGAACAAAAAGCAAAGCAACAGCGTCCATGTCTGCTCAGACTGTCACAGAGGAGAAGGAAACCAAAAGCACCGTCAGTGTCTCCATACAAACTGTCACTGAACCAGAACAGCCTAAACTGGTACCAGTTGTCCCCGTTCAGAAGAAGAAATCAAAAAGCAGATCAGTCTGCATAGTGACTGATGAGGATGCAGCAGGACCTTCACACCCAGCAGAAGAGGCAGAGCCAGAGATCATCACTCGGTCGCTATCCCTGGGTGAGCTGCGAGACCCGTGGAGGGAATTCACCCGCCAGACGAATGAGTCCATCCTGACCTGGCTGCTCCGCATCTGGGACGCTGCAGCCAATGACACCATTCTGGACGGAAGTGAGGCCAGGCAGCTGGGATCTGTGTCCCGGGATGTGGTCATTGACCAGGGGATCGGGAGAACCCAAGAAACTCTCAGCCTCTGGCAGCGACTGCTGACAAGTGTAAGGGACAGGTACCTTTGTAAAGAAGACCTCCAGGTGCACCAAGGAAAATGGAGCACAATGGAACAAGGTATCCGGTGCCTGAGGGAATTGGCTGTGCTGGAGATCATTTTCTCAGAAGACAAGAGATTTCCTAAGAGCCCAGATGGTGTCCAGTGCACGTCACAGATGTGGCTGAGGTTCACACACCTTGGACCAGAGATGTACTCCCGTTACCTGGCAACGCTGCACTGAAGGGAAGGCGAGGACAGGGTGGGCGACTTGGTCAAGAAGCTGAGGATTTATGAGGACACCGTCACAGCCCCGTTTCACACCCATGTCTCATCCGTGGAAACAAGTCTTTTGGCTGAGCAAGTCCGGAGCTTGATTGAAGAGGGCCATCAGAAACTGAAAAAGGAACTTAAGGAAGAGATTTACCAGATCTCACCAGAACCAACAAGAGTCTCTGCCATTAGGAGTCAGCATCCCCCAACCAGGAAGAGAGGATACACCCCACGAGGTAATCTCTGTCTTTTTCTTCAGGAACATGGAGAAGACATGAGTAAGTGGCATGGAAAACCCACCTCCTCCTTAGCAGCCAGGGTACGTGAACTAAAAGGAGGGACAACTACCACAAGAAGCTCATCTAGAGTCAACACTGCTCCGGTCTCTCACATACAGAACTCCAGACGATACAGGAATGATAATATGACCGATCCTCTTGAAGGGACCTCAGGAGCATATTCACCAGAGGGGAGCAATGTGTACCATGACCAGGAATAGAGGGGCCCTGCCTCTAGCCAGGTAGAGGAAAGGGACAGTCGGGTCTTTTGGACTGTGTGGATCCGATGGCCTGGCACATCTGACCCACAAAAATACACGGCTTTGGTTGACACCGGCACTCAGTGTACTCTGATGCCATCAAGGATGTGGGAGCAGAACCCATTTCTATTTCTGGAGTGACGGGAGGATCCCAGCAGCTGACTGTACTGGAAGCTGAAGTGAGTTTAACTGGGAACGAGTGGCAGAAACACCCCATCGTGACTGGCCCAGAGGCCCCATCCATCCTCGGCATAGACTATCTCAGAAATGGGTATTTCAAGGACCCAAAAGGACATCGTTGGGCTTTTGGGATAGCTGCTGTAGAGACAGAAGATATCAGACAACTGAGTATCTTGCCTGGCCTCTCAGATGACCCCTCTGCCGTGGGACTGCTAAGAGTTGAAGAACAACAGGTGCCAATCGCCACAGCAACAGTGCACTGTCGGCAATACTGCACCGACAGAGACTCTGTGGTTCCCGTCCATGAGATGATTCGTGAGCTGGAGAGCCAAGGGGTGGTCAGCAAGGCCTGTTCACCTTTCAACAGCCCAATATGGCCAGTGAGTAAGTCCAGCGGAGAATGGAGACTGACGGTGGATTACCGTGGCCTGAATGAGGTCACACTATTACCGCAGGCCTGGGCCCTAGGGAATATCACCGTGTCCCGCAGCCATAGGGAGGAGGAGGAGAGAAGATCCAGCAGGCAGGAATTGTGCAGCAAGATTGATTTATTTAATTATTTTACAAACTCTTTTATAGACTTTTTTTCTTCGTAGTCTAATTGGACAAAGGATCAGCCACCCCTTGGGGGTGATTGGCTAAAATCCTAAAAACATTCATTGTCAAAATATTTTTCGACTATACCATAAACAAGACTTTTCAAGGTTGCAGGTGGCTTGGTTGTTTAAATACTCTGCTACCTCTTCTGTGAGAGAGAAAAGTCTCTCACGGACTTAGAAAATAGCAAGGAAATCCTCACTAGCAGCATTTTTGTATCTACATCACGCCACCAATGAGTGCTGCAGTGCCAGACATGTTGGAGCTCCAGTACAAGCTGGAGTCCAAAGCAGCAAAGTGGTATGCAACCACTGATATTGCCAATGCCTTCTTCTCCATTCTTTTGGCAGCAGAATGCAGGCCCCAGTTTGCCTTCACCTGGAGGGGCGTGCAGTACACCTGGAACCGACTGCCCCAGGGGTGGAAGCACAGTCCCACCGTCTGCCATGGACTGATCCAGGCTGCACTGGAAAAGGGTGAGGCTCCAGAACATCTGCAATACATGGACAACATCATTGTGTGGGGGAACACTGCAAAGGAAGTATTTGAGAAAGGAGAGAAAATCATCCAGATTCTCCTGGAAGCTGGCTTTGCCATCAAAAAGAACAAAGTCAAGGGACCTGCCCAAGAGATCCAATTCCTGGGAGTAAAGTGGCAAGATGGACGACATCAGATTCCCACCGAGGTCATCAATAAGATCACAGCAATGTCTCCACCGACCAGCAAGAAGGAAACACAAGCTTTCCTAGGTGCCATAGGTTTCTGGAGGATGCACATTCCTGAGTACAGCCAGATCGTGAGCCCTGGTTACCCGCAAGAAGAATGATTTCCACTGGGGCCGTGAACAGCAGCAAGCCTTCGCCCAGATCAAACAGGAAATTGCTCATGCGGTAGCCCTTGGCCCAGTCAGGACAGGACCGGAGGTGAAGAACGTGCTCTACTCTGCAGCCGGGAACAATGGTCTGTCCTGGAGCCTCTGGCAGAAGGTGCCTGGGGAGACTCAGGGCCGACCACTGGGGTTCTGGAGCCGAAGCTACAGAGGGTCTGAAGCCAACTACACTCCCACAGAGAAGGAAATCTTGGCAGCCTATGAAGGAGTCCAAGCTGCCTCAGGTAATCGGCACTGAAGCACAGCTGCTTCTGGCACCCCGACTACTGGTGCTGGGCTGGATGTTCAAGGGAAAGGTTCCTTCCACACATCATGCCACCGACACCACATGGAGTAAATGGACCGTCCTCATCACACAGTGTGCCCGTATTGGAAACCCGAATCACCCTGGGATTCTGGAAATTATAACAAACTGGCTGGAAGGTGAGAGTTTTGGATTATCTTCTGAAAAAGAGGAAGAGCAAGTGACTCGTGCTGAGGAAGCCCCACCATATAACGAGCTACCAGAGAGTGAAAGACATTATGCCCTCTCCACTGATGGTTCCTGCCAAATTATTGGTGCTAGCTGGAAGTGGAAAGCCGTAGTATGGAGCCCCATACACCGAGTTGCACAAGCTACCGAGGGACAAGGTGGATCGAGTCAGGTTGCAGAGCTTAAAGCCACCCAGCTGGCTTTGGATATTGCCAAATGAGAGAAGTGGCCGAGGCTCTATCTCTACACCGATTCGTGGATGGCAGCTCATGCTGTGTGGGGATGGCTGGTTCGCTGGAGAAAGGCCAACGGGCAGCACAGAGGGAAACCCATCTGGGCCGCTGAGATTTGGCAGGACATCGCTGCCTGAGTAGAGAAGCTGACCGTGAAGGTTCGACATGTGGATGCGCACGTACCCAAGAGTCGGGCTAATGAAGAACATCACAACAACGAGCAGGTGGACCGAGCTGCCAAGGTGAAAGTATCACAGGTGGATCTGGACTGGCAGCACAAGGGAGAATTATTCCTAGCTCGTTGGGCCCATGATGCCTCTGGTCATCAGGGGAGAGATGCAACATACCGATGGGCCCGTGACCGAGGGGTGGACCTTTCCATGGACAGCATCTCACAGGTCATCCACAGTTGTGAGATCTGTGCTGCAATCAAACAGGCCAAGCGGGTGAAGCCTCTGTGGTACGGTGGACGATGGTCAAAGTACAGGTATGGGGAAGCCTGGCAAGTTGACTACATCACCCTTCCCCGAACCCACCAAGGCAAGCACTACGTGTTGACCATGGTGGAAGCAACCACTGGATGGTTGGAGACCTACCCCTGCCCAGAACACCATCCTGGGCCTGGAAAAGCAAGTCCTGTGGAGACATGGCACCCCTGATAGGATCGAGTCAGACAACGGGACTCATTTTAAGAACAGCCTCATCAACACCTGGGCCAGAGAACACGGTATCGAATGGATATATCATATTCCTTACCATGCACCAGCTGCTGGGAAAGTTGAACACTGCAATGGACTACTTAAAACCACCCTGAAGGCACTTGGTGGGGGGACCTTCAAAAATTGGGAAGTGAACTTAGCAAAGGCCACCTGGATTGTCAATACCCGAGGGTCCCATCAGTCGAGCTGGTCCCGCCGAGTCTGAACCCTTGCACACAGTGGATGGAGATAGAGTCTCATCATACCATGAGAGGTATTCTAGGAAAGACTGTTTGGATTAATCCCATCTCAGGCAAAGGCAAACCCATCCATGGGATTGTCTTTGCTCAAGGACCTGGTTACACTTGGTGGGTAATGCAGAAAGATGGGGAAACTCATTGTTTACCACAAGGAGACCTAATCTTAAGTGAGAACTGTGTGTAGGGTTTCACTGTATATATATATGTGTGTGTGTGTGTAGAGTTTAAGGAAGGTATTGATTTGGGATGATGTAGATGGTAATAGAATAAGGGGTGGATAATGTCCTGGGTTGCAGTGTATTCTATTACCATCCTCACGAGCTGTTGAAATCAGGTGGGGCAGTGTTTCCTTGCCTCCTCCCCCCAGACTATCTTGCTGTTAATGGCCCATCATTGTCCTGCTGCATGACTCAGAGATAACTCCCTCCGGACCATCTTCTGTTAATGAGCCTTATCAACACTTGGCCTCATGACTCATTACCCCATTGTGAGATGCTCCACCCAGAGGGAGGAACCAAGCTGGAACCTGGATATAATCTGAGATTCTGAAACCACAGGACACCCTTTTTAATGGATTTCTGGAGGGCAAGAGCTACATAGCCACCACTGGACCTTCTGAGGAAGAGCAGCCCCTTTCTACAGGATCACTGCTTCCGGGGGACTGCAGCCACCATTCTACTGGACTGCTACCACTACCCTGACTAACAGGGTGTCAGGTTGTATCCTAAGTCTGTCACTTCGAACCAGTGTTTTCTTTTTTTTTTTCCCTTTTCTTTAATTTCCTCATTAAATTGTTATTCTGACTTGGTGCCTCCCACTGGTTTGTTTTCAAACTAGTACAGTTTCCCATATAAAATTTGAGCCAGGTTTAGACTTGTCTACCATCAGTGTCAAACCATCACTGTTTATTAAAATTGCTTCATATTTCAACATCCTTGAGTCAGTTAACCATTTCTCAGCTCTTTTATTTAACACATTTCGAACTGCATGAGTTGTGTGCACACTTAATTTACTTCCAAAAGTAAGTTTACCGCTCTCTTCTACCAGGTGTAGGTGTAGCTGCTGTAGCCTGAATACATACTGACCACCCATGACTAACTGGATCTAACAGTTTGCATAAATAAGCTACTGATTTCTTTGCGCCTCCCCAGTCCTGGGCTAAAACTCCATGAGCCACTCCATCCTCCACATTCGAATGCAGATAAAAGGGTTTTTCTAATGAGGGTAGACTCAAAACTGGTACCGAGGTCAGTTTAAGTTTTAACTCCTCTAGTTTGTCTTCATCCTCTTTGGTCCACTTTATCTTGTCTCCCTCTGTCAATTTTTCATATCAGAACCTCACTGCTTGAATATATCCTTCAATCCACAATTGACAGTACCCCAATAATCCAAGCAGTTTTCTAACTTCCTTCTTTGAAGAAGGAGGGGGGAGAGATAAAATCCCAGTGATCCTCTCAGGATTTAGCTTTTGGCTACCTTTACTTATTAAATGACTGAGATACTTCACTTCTCAGTGATTTACAATTACACAAATTGTAATTTCCTCTTCTACACCCTCAATCCTTTTTCCCCAAGGAAATTCAAAAGTTTTAGAGTGGCCTCCCTAATTTCAACTTCAATTTCTCCTGGTAATAAAAGGTCATCTACATATTGGGTAATCTGTATTCCAGGAAAAGTGGGGAAGGTCTGTAATATTTCTTCTAAAACTTGCCCAAATAAATTTGGAGACTCAGTAAACCCCTGTGGCAGTTTTGTCCATCTTAATTGTTGTTTTGGTCCAGTGCCTGGATACTCCCATTGAAAAGACAAAAATATTTCGACTATCCGCTGCTAACAGACAAGCCCAAAATGCATCTTTAAGATCCACAACACTAAATCACTGATGCTGAGGTGGGACTTTACTTAAAAGTGCATAGGGGTTTGGTACCACTGGGTAGCAAGTCCGGGTTCTTTTGTTAACTTCCATTAAGTCCTGAACCAATCTATAAGTCCCATCTGGCTTCTTTATTGGGAGAATATGGCTATTATGGGGAGACATACAAGGTTCCAGTGTCCCATCTTTTATCAGTTCTTCTATTACCAGCTTTAAGCCTTCTCTTCCTTCTAAGGATATAGGGTACTGACGCACATGTATAGGACATTCTTCTTTTTCAGTCGTTACCCTTATGGGATCAATATCCAATCCTCCCCTATTTCCTTCTCCAGCCCAAACTTCTTTTGTTAATTCTTCCTTCATCTTCTTGGTGGAGTTTTAGCACTTTGTCTGTCATTTTCCCTTCCTTGGGTATAACCACTATTCCTAATTGTACCTGCAAGTCTCTCCTCAGTAAGTTACAGCCTGCTCCTAGGATCTGTAAAACATCTCCCATCCCTATTTTAGTTTCCTCTTCAATTACCACATTCTTGATCACAGGAGCCTTAAAACCCTCCCCCTTTGTCCCCATTACTCTGATAGTGTCATTACTTACATTACACCCCCTTGGAACAGTAAAGACACAGGTTCTTTCTGCCCCAGTATCAACTAAAAATTCTAATACCTCCTCCTGGGGGCCTATTTTCAATGTTATCAAGGGCTTCAAATTATATTTATCCCCCGGGAGGTAGAGCCCCTGACACCCTAGTCCCATATTTCCCCCGTTGCATTTCTTTAAACACCTTCAGGTCCCTAGTTTGCTTTGAGCATTCCCTCTTAAAGTGTTCTACTTTTCCACAATGAAAACACGCACTGCTTGGTACACCTCTGTTCTGCTGTGGTTCGGTTCTCGATGCCTTGCTCCCATTGGTGATCCCTTCTTCCCTCTTCCCCTGTTTCCCGGGGCATGGTATCTAGGGCATGGTATCAATACTGAAGGGGCTCGTAGGTTTGGATGGGTTAACCCCTTGCATTGTAGCCACATAATTTTTGCCTTACTTTTTACTGTTTCTTCATCTCTCTGCATGTAAGCCCTCTGTGCTTCTCCTAACAGCTCATTTAATCCTCTATCCTGCCAATCATCTAATTTTTCTAATTTTCTCCTGATATCTGGCCAAGCATATGTGACAAAGTTAACTTTTAATAACGCTTGACCAGCTGGACTGTCAGGGTCTATTCTGGAATATTGCTGTATATTTTTCCAAAGCCTTTCTAGCCATTCTGTAGGGGTTTCTTCTTTCCCCTGCTGTCAAAGGCTTTGCTTACATTCTGCTTCTGAGGAGCGGCTTCTTTTGTTCCTCTAACTATTAGAGTATGATAATCACCCATATTCTGCCTGCCTACCACATCATTTTGATTCCAGTTGGGAGAGGCTATATGCATCTTCTGACCTCCTGGTGGACCCTGTTGGTTTTCTCTCCCCAAATTCTCATCCCAGCTGTCCTGATCATCTGCCTCTCTTCTTGTGAGAATAAAATACCCATTATGGACAGCATTGCTTCCAAGGTATAAATACTGGGTCCCAAAAATTGGTCAAATTGTTCCAAGAGACTTATGGGGTCCTCTAATAAACCTTTAATTTCTTTTTTAAAAATCCTGGAAGTTAAAGGGGCATTGACAAACCCTGTTCCCCCATGGGCCCCTCCCAAGGGTACTTCTCTGAGGGGAAATAAACTGGCTCCCTCGCTATAGTTTCTCAGCTCTCCCGAATCTTCGTCCCCTTCTAACATCATTATCTTAGGTGTTGATTTTTTCTTTTGTCAGGGGGTGGTCATTGGGGAATCCATTATGGATTGCTTTTTATCTTTCATTGAACTCCCCCTTGTATTCTGGGAGGGCCCTTCATTTGTCGGGGGAGGGGCTGTTGGGACTGGATAAGGGGGAGGTAATACCTCTAGTGGTTCCCACGTCTTTTCCTCCTTGTCTTCATCCTTTTTAACGTCAGCCACCTTGAAAATGCTTACCCCCACAGGCCAAATTTCTCCTTTCCAGCATGAGGTGTACTCACTGTCTTCTATATTAAAAGGTTCTTTAGCATTTACATAAATATTTAGAGCATGACAAATCCACCCTTCAAATGACCCATACCTTGGGCAGTATAAATGATCTGGTCTAATTTCTTCCTTTACCCATTCAGTCATCCAATATTGGATCATTTTCACTTTATTTTTCCCCTTTGTGCATGGGTTATGTTCCCAGTTAGCTAACTTAATCCCCAGTGGACTGTCTGGGGGAATATCAGCCATCACCTTCTTGGTCCCTTTTTTCCTGGGAACTAACTTACTTATCCATTGTCCCATAATGTTTCCCCAGGGGTTCTCTCACTCAATTTGTCCTTTCGCTTTGTCTCTTCGCCAGCCAATTCCCTCGCAGGAGATTGGAAACGTGGTTAGAAAGACTCCACTCTTGCTTCACAGATCCGGGCTACCCAGTCCATGTCTCACGCACACACCAGTCAAACCCCCGTAATCCCTCCCAATCGAACAGTCCATTTTCTTGTCTGGGTCTTCATGCTCATAAATTACAGGCAACCATGGTTTTTCCTGGGAGCTCCTTCCTGTGCTTTGTGGGTCCCTTCTTGTCAACGGGATGTTAACCTGCAATCACTGATAGCACCAGAAGAAGCCGAACAAACCGCTGAAATCAGCAGGGTGCACCTTTCACTCGGAATCCCCTAGGACCATGGAGACAAGGTGTTCATGTGGGTGAGTCCCCAGCTGCAAGAAACGAAGCCCATTCCTCTTGTAAGGTTTTAAAATTTTATTAGGGGACAAAGTCAACAAAGCAAAACCCAACAGTGCTGGGCGCATGACCGTTGTCAGAGGCGTACCGTCTCACGCGAGGCTTCAGGATTTTTTACCCCAGGTATTGCATCAACTACATACATATTCATAACTCAGAATACATAATCATAGCTTTTCGGAATTCTTTTAACATTTTCTTAAAACTGATTAACATGTTCCCTTCCCCGTCCCACCTTTTTAGAGCATGTGCAGTTTAACTTGAGAGTTCAGCAAACAGTGGCTTCCCGTTACACTTGCTCGCTAAACGCTATCCAGTCAGGCTAGTGGGTTCCCCCCCACTCCCGCTACTGCAAACTAAACACAACCATATCTGCATAGGAACACGAACTTTTAACTTTTGCAAAAGCCAACACTTCAACATACATTTATCACATTAGGGAAAATACCTTCCCTGAAAATGTGGTCAGACGCTGGAATGGGCTGCCCAGGGCAGTGGTAGAGTCGCCATCGTGGGAAGTGTTCAAAAGTTGTGCAGATGTGGCAGCTGGGGATGTGGTTTAGTGGTGAACGTAGTGGTGGTGCTGGGTTAACAACTGGACTTGATGATCTTTGAGGTATTTTCCAAACTTTGTGTTTTTATGATTCTATGGTTCTATAACTTTCACAGAATAAATTGAAAAAGAGTTAGCTGGAACATGGAGATTCTTCCAGGAGAAATAGAGAAGTGTGCATTTGGACCCCTATATTTATGAATGTATTTAGCTTGCTTTGCTAGGGGATTTGAGCTATATTAACTGAAAGGGCTGTCAAGGCTGCTAAAAGGATATGGTAATGTCCTGGTTCTGTCCAGGACAGGGTTAATTTTTGCAGGAGCCGGGAGAGGGTATGGCCAGGTGGCTTTGGTCAGGTTGCATGTGAATCACTATCTTGTATGCTTTTGTCGTTAATATTGCTACTGTTACTTTTCTTATCTCATTGCTGCTTCCAGTAAATTGTTCTTATCTCAACACGTGATCTTTACCTTTTGTGCTTCCAATTCTTCTCCCCCCACCACAGCAGGGAGGGGGGAGTGAGCGAGTGGGTGTAGTGTTGGTGTGAACATTAAATTGGAGAGTACCATTCTTACCACAACAGGTAATCAAATAGAAACTGTTCATGCGCCTTGCTTTCACACTTTGCAGAGTTACTGTTTAGCCGGGGGGGTTCCGAGTGCAGGGGAGCCAGCCAGAGTAACGACACGAGCACCGATACGATTTGAGCATCGTTCTCTGCTTTATTGTTTACTTACACCAACTTATATCTACTTTACAAAGATTCACACCCTATTCTCACAGGACAGTCTCTAAGCAGCGGGGGAGCCAACCAGTGTGTAACTTTGCTAAGGATTTTCAAGGCTGCCTGCTGCCAGGTGTCTTTTAAGCCTGTCTGCAGCCTGAGGCCCCTTCAGGGGTTCTTCCCTAGCAGCCCTGGGTTGCCCAGACTGTCCTGGGGTATCATATGCCCCTGTTCCACAAGGAATCCCTCTACATTACTAAACCCTTCAAATATGTGATGCTCTCTTGCAGCAGTAAATGTAAGGTGGTGAAATATCATCTTAGGAAAAAAAAGTAAGTTGAAAAACTGCTCTTCTACTTAGACTAAGGGAGTCTGAGTAGCTGGGTGTTAGTGGTTTTCTCAAAGGAGTTTCTTCCCATTTGTTGTCAATGGGGTGCAAGGGGGGCAGCTTCCTAGGTAAAGTGGCAGAGATTAAGAGACAAAAGGAATGGCCAAGTACCTTGATATACCAATGAAATGGTTTTGGGGGAGGGGAATGGGGGTTTTTTGACAGTCTCTTAGCTGGGGCTAGTGCAGTTTTTTGCCCTGCTTGGAGGGGAGACGGGTTTGCTTTTTAGTGCTGGACTTCTCCTGCCCAGGGGCTCAGTGCTGCTGTGAAATTCTCCTTGCTGCCTGTTGGTAAGCCTTCTGCTTGCAGGAGCTGCCGGTTGACAGGGACTTTTCAGCACTCACCATTGCCAGGAGACCTTCACCACCTGAGTGGGGGTTTCAGGAGAAAACCAGGCCCTCCACCGCCATCTCTCCAGAATCAGGGTTCCAGCTGCTGGCTAACTGTAACCTCAGCAGCTGCCATCACCACGATACTGCACCGGACATGTGAGAGTCCAGGGAAACCAAACTGCCCCCTTCTCTCTCTCCCCAAGGCTGCCGCTGACCCCTGGGGAGGCTGAGGGCTCACAGCGGAGCGTTCCCTGGAGCCGGGGGGAGCCGCTGCAGCCCCTCTGCCTCGCCCAACACTGCCCCCTGCCGGCTGTGGCCATCACTACACCAAAGGGGAAATTGCTTAACAGCTGGGAAAACCTCAGTTATAGGGGTTTTTTGTTGTTTTTGTTTGTTCTGTTTTATATATATATATTTTCTAGTAAAGAACTGTTATTCTTGTTATTATTTTCCCATATATTTGCCTGGAAGCCCTGTATTTTTGAAGTTATAATAATTTGGAGGGAGGGGGCCATCTTTCCATTCCAGGAAGGTTCCCACCTTCCTTGGCAGACGCATGTCTTTTAAACCAGGACATTAATTGGTGACCAATGTGCGGCCCAAGGGCATCGAGAAGAAAGGCTGAAAAGAGAATAACAGTTCCTGGTTAACCCATTTGTGTACCAGATATAGAAACCTTGTTAGGCAGCACCATGTGGTCTAGCCTACCCTGGTTTGGTTGGCATATGATCATGGCTATGTTTTTCCTGTTTGCAGGTCATTATTTAAACATGGGTCCTATAACTAAGGCCATTGTGGCTGTTACCCAGTTTGTAGAATGGGTCAATAAGGTGAGGAATTCAGTCCTTGTAAACTTCTTCTGGAATGTGGGCACAAGACTATTTAACTATCACAGACTAAGTTCGTATCTTCGGGGTTTCCTTAATAATGGTGTCCATTGTGAGGAAGCAACACAGGGGGAATTTTCTCCCAGTCCTTCACCCACTTCTTTGGGCCTACAACAGCTTCTGAAGAGTTAAAATTCCCCCTAGAAGTTAAAGATATCATATACTTTCTTTAATATGTTTTTGCTGTGTTTATTCAGTAAGGTCCATCCACCATTCAGAGACAGGGTGAGGTTACCTTGTCTAACTGCCCCAAAACCTGCCACAGAGGTGGGGGAAACTGCCCAGCAGAACCACCTGCAGTCAGAGGGAATAGTGCAGCAGAGGTGGATATCCAGGGGATAGCCATAGGATATCCAGAGGTGGATAGTGCAGCAGTGGAACAAACAGACATTATAACCGTCCAGGTTCCAGCTAAACCACAAGGGCAGCCACAGCGAGCAGCAATCGCCCCTTTGCAAAAGAGGAAGTATAACACCAATTCAGTGCGCTCAGCTAATGATGATGAGGTACCAGGGCCCTCACAAGCAGGGGAGGAACTGGAGCCTGAGATCATCACTGACTCATCACTGATCATCACTGATAATCCCTGTTGTTTGACAGTCTCTGCAGTCTGTGAAAAGACATTACATGATGGGGAGGGCGAGGCTTTTTTGGCTTGGTTGATTCGAGTTTGGGACCTTATTTGGTATAGGCATGGAACTTGATGGTACCAAAGCAAGGTTTTTGGGATCCTTGGCCTAGGATGTGGCCATTGAGTAAGTGTTTGTGAGGGAGCCAGGACCCTTTTCTTTCTGCAGCTTCTAGCAAGTGCAAGAGAAAGATTTGTTTATATGGACAGACTGCAGGAGCACCATCATAAAAAACCATGGAAGACCATGGAGGAAGGATCCAATGCCTGAGAGAAAAGGCAGTGTTGGAGATACTTTTTGGAAGGGGTGGGCAACATGATAATGACCCTAACAAGGTCAGGTGCCCAGTGCAAATGTGGTGGAGCCTTGCACATCAGGGGCGATCTGAACACTCCAGTTTAACGGCAAACATGCATCTCAAGGGGAACCAAGAGACAATGGGCTCTGTAGCAAGCAATCTTAGGAATTACAAGAGCATGGTCCAAGGCCTGATGCAGACCCACATCTCTGCTGTAGAGACACTGGTTGAGAGTCTCAAGGATGATAATAAACTCAGAGAGGAGATTAGGGAGAGATGTTTACCTGTGGCACCAGTGCAAACCAGAGTCTTTGAAGTCAGAGCCAGATGCCCTCCAGACAGAGAGCTGGTATGCCACACAAACTGACTTGTGGTATTTCCTACTTGACCGCGGAGAAAACATGAGATGGTGGGACAGGAAACCTACCTGTGTCCTGGCAGCCCAAATACAAGAACTGAAAGAGAAAGGAAAAGGGAAGTTGGTGAGAGGGAGTGCAGTGCCAGTTTCCTGTGGGCAAGGATCTGACCCACTGGAAGGTACCTCGCATATGTATTGACAAGGACCAGTATTAGGGGGGTCCTGCCTCTAGCCAGGTAGGGGCACCGGGGGATGACTGTATCTACTGGACTGTGTGGATCCGATGGCCTGGCACGTCAAACCCACAAGAATACAAGGGTCTGGTTGACACTGGTGCTCAATGTATGTTAATGCCATCGGGATGTGTGGGGTCAGAAACAGTCTCCATTTCTGGGGTGACAGGGCGTTCTCAAGAGCTGAGGGTGTTGGAAGCTGGAGTGAGCTTGACTGGGAAGGACTGGTAGAAGCACCCCATTGTAACTGGCCCAGATGCCCCATGTATCCTGGGCATTGACTGCCTTAGGAGCGGATGCTTCCAAGACCCAAGAGGACATTGATGGGCTTTTGGAATTGCTGCTGTGGAGACCGAAAGAATTAAGCAGCTAAACACCTTGCCTGAACTGTCAGAAAATCCTTCTGTGGTAGGACTTTTGAAGGTAGAAGAACAGCAAGTACTGACTGCCACTTCAACAGTGCATCACCGGGCCGTACGACATAAATCAAGATGCCGTGATCCCCATTCACAAGATGATCCATGAGCTAGAGATCCAAGGAGTGTTCAGCAAGGCCCACTCAGCCTTTGGACCCATTTGGTCCGTGCGCAAGTTGGGTGGGAAATGGAGATTGAGAGTGGACTATCGTTGGAGATTGAGAGTGGACTATTGAATGAAGTTACACCATCACTGAGCGCTGCTGTGACAGACCTGTTGGAGCTCCAGTACGAGCTGGAGTCCGAAGGAGTGAAGTGGTACGCCACCATTGACATTGGCAATGCATTTTTCTCCATTCCTCTGGCAGCAGAGTGCAGGCCCCAGTTTGCCTTCACCTGGAGGGGCGTGCAGTACACCTGGAACCAATTGCCCCAGGGGTGGAAGCACAGTCCCACCATCTGTCAGGCTGCACTGGAAAAGGATGAGGCTCCAGAACATCTGCAATACATTGATGACATCATTGTGTGGGGGAACACGGCGGCAGAAGTCTTTGAGAAAGGAGAAAAGATCATCCAGATTCTCCTGGAAGCTGGTTTTGTCATCAAAAAGAGTAAGATCAAGGGACCTGCCTGAGAGTTCCAGTTCCTGGCGGTAAAGTGGCAAGATGGATAGCGCCAGATACCCACCAAGGTCATCAGCAAGATCACAGTGATGTCTCCGCTGACCAACAAGAAAGAAACACAAGCTTTCCTAGGTGCCATAGGTTTCTGGAGAATGCACATTCCCAAGTACAGCCAGATCGTGAGCCCTCTCTACCTGGTTACCCGCAAGAAGAACAATTTCCACTGGGGCCCTGAATAGCAACAAGCCTTCGCCCAGATCAAGCTGGGGACTGCTCATGTGGTAGCCCTGGGCCCAGTCAGGACAGGACCAGAGGTGAAGAATGTGCTCTACTCTGCAGCCGGGACCAATGGTCTGTCCTGGAGCCTCTGGCAGAAGGTGCCTGGTGAGACTCGGAACTGACCACTGGGGTTCTGGAGCCGAAGCTACAGAGGGTCTGAAGCCAACTACACCCCAAGAGAGGAGATCCTGGTAGCCTATGAAGGAGTTCAGGCCGCCTCTGAGGTGACTGGCACAGAGGCACAACATCTCCTGGCACTCTGAGACACACTCAGACACACTCCCAGACACACTTTACTACTGGTGCTGGGGTGGATGTTCAAGGGAAAGGTTCTCTCTACCCATCACACCACTGATGCCACATGGAGTAAGTGGATTGCCTTGATTACACAGCGCACCTGTACTGGAAAGTCAAATCACCCAGGGATTTGGAAATAACTACAAATTGGTCTGAAGGTGAAAGCTTTGGTCTCACTGATGAAGATGAGCAGGAACAGGGGACATGTGCTGAGGTAGCTCCACCATACATCCAACTGCCAACATAAGAAATGCGCTACACTCTTTTCACTGATGGTTCCTGTCACATTGTAGGGACGAACTGAAAGTGGAAAGCAGCTGTATGGAGCTCCACATGACAAGTTACAGAAGCTACAAAGAAGAATGTGGATCAAGCCAGTTTGCACAATTCAAAGCTGTCCAGTTGGCCCTGAACACTGCTGAATGAGAGAAGTGGCCAAAGACTTACCTCTACACTGACTCTTGGATAGTGGCAAATGCTCTGTGGGGGTGGCTGGAAAGGTGGAAAAAGGCCAATTGGCAGTGTAGAGGAAAACCTATCTGGGCTGCTGAAGAATGGCAAGACATTGCCACTTGAGTAGAGAAACTGACTGCAAAAGTCTGTCATGTGGATGCCCATGTCCCCAAGAGTAGGGCTAATGAGGAACACCGAAACAAGGAACGGGTAGATCAGGCTGCAAAGACAGAGGTGTCAGAGATAGATTTGGACTGGCAACACAAGGGAGAGTTGTTTCTAGCTTGATGGGCCCATGATGCCTCAGGCCATCAGGGCAGAGATGCCACTTATAAGTGGATACAAGACCAAGGCGTGGATCTAACCATGGACAGTATCTCCCAGGTTATCCACGATTGTGAGACATGCGCTGCGATCAAGCAGGCCAAGCGGGTGAAGCCCCTGTGGTACGGTGGGCGATGATCCAAATACAAGTATGGGGAGGCCTGGCAGACTGATTACATCACACTGCCTCAAACCCGCCAAGGCAAGCGCTGTGTGCTCACAATGGTAGAAGCCACCACAGGATGGCTGGAGACCTACCCTGTGCCTCACACTACGGCCCGGAACACCATCCTGGGCCTTGAAAAACAAGTCCTTTGGAGCCATGGTATCCCCAAGAGAAATGAGTCTGACAATGGGACTCATTTCAAGAATGGCCTTATAAACACCTGAGCTAGAGAACATGGCATTGAGCGGGTGTACCATATCCCTTACCACGCACCAGCAGCTGGGAAGGTTGAGCAGTGCAATGGACTATTAAAGACAACATTGAAGGCAATGGGAGGTAGGACCTTCAAGCAGTGGGATTAGCGTTTAACAAAGGCTACACAGTTAGTTAACAACAGAGGTTCCACTATCCAAGATGGCCCTGCCCAGTCCAAACCCCTGCGTACAACAGACAGGGATAAGGTTCCAGTGGTGCATATGAGAGGTATGCTAGGAAAGACTGTTTGGGTTAATTCTGCCTCAAGCAAAGAAAAACCCATTTGTTGGGTTGTCTTTGCTCAAGGATATGGTTGCACTTGGTGGGTGGTGCAGAAAGATGGAGAAACATGATTACCTCAATGGGACCTTATTTTGGGGTGAACTGTTTATGACATTGTGCCTGTATCCATATCTGCATGTATATACATATATAATTAGGATAATGTATGTATGTCTATAGTTTAAAAGTCTAAGTTCAATGTAGCATGTATGGAAAAAAAAATTTGGAGTGGATACTGTTGTGGGTTAGGTTTTCTCAAAGGAATTGCTTCCCCTTTGTTGTCTTCCTGAGGCCACCATTAACCCCTGGGGAGTCTCAGGGCTCGCATCAGAGCAGCCCCTCTGCCTCACTTGTAGCCGTAACTACACCAAAGTGGAAATTGCTTAACAGCTGGGAAAACTTACATTTTTTTCTTGGCTGTTGTTTTTTGTTTGTTCTGTTTTATATATATATTTTTTACTAGTAAAGAACTGTTATTCCTTTTCCCATATTTTTGCCTGGAAGCCCTGTATTTTTGAAGTTATGACAATTGGAGGGAGGGGGCCATCTTTCCGTTCCAGGAAGGTTCCGACCTTCCTTGGCAGACACATGTCTTTTAAACCAGGACACCGGGTAACCAGCATAATAGTTTGAATCTGTAATATTTCCCAGTCATTCCCTGTAGTTTGTATTTAGACAGTAGGACTTCGTGTATTTATAAAAATATTTATTCAGTCTTTCCCCTTGGGACATTGCTGTGACAGTTCAAGAAATTGTGTGGTTTTTCTTTTCCCATTGTGTACAGTGGGGGTCCCGAAAAAACCTGCTGGCAGTGAACAACATCAGCTCTGTGGTGATCCTCAGTGAGCAGGCCATGTTGGCACATTTTCATCAGCAGGTGGCCGTGGTACAGGTGTCTCCCAACCTCTTCAATGTGACGACCTTCAGCGCAGGAACCACTCACAGCCTTCGTGTTGATATGAATGCTAATGGAGTCTTTGCTACTAAGGTTAATTGGTTTGTTTTTTATTCTTCTTTTATTTTCCAAATCAGTTGCCTAGTTAGGTTTATAGAGACCAAACTTCCTAAGTCTTTAAGAGAAGCCTTTTTTTTAATATTCAGCTTAGTGTGAAAGCTATGAAAGTATTGTTGTGACAGTAGCAAAGGTGCTGTAGTGAAGCTGGTTTTTTTTAAGATAGAGCAGGGACTCAGGAATTCTCTAGGGTGCTCACCAGAACCCAGAGAACTTCTGGACTGCTAAAAGCCTTCAAACCCAATGTCCAGAGGAACTAGTAACTGGTGGCTATTGTAGGAGAATTCTTGCTGTACTATTGCATGAACTCCTGTATGTTTCTAAAAGGAACTGAATGTATATATTTATTTGGTGTTTTGTTTGTTTTAGGATGCTGTAGTATTCTGGAATGGGAAGCAAGTGGCTGTCTTTGAGTGCTCAGGAGATACCTTCAGAAGTGCAGGTAGGACTTATTGGTCAGAGTTGGAATGCTTATTTTCTTCCACAATTATATGTTCATTCATGGTAGCTGATGGACTGTAATCATAGAATCACAGAATAGTTTGGGTTGGAAGGGACTTTAAAGCGCGTCTTGTTCCAACCCCCCTGCCATGAGCAGGGACATCTTCTTCTAGACTGGAAAAAACCTCAGGGCTTGAGAAAAACTTTTATCTGATGTAGCAAAATTACATTATACAGAGCCTTGCACAAAACATGATATGAGGCTAGAACTACTTCTTTTTATGTTTTTATAAGTACACCATTGATGTTGATCAAGAAGAGCAATTTTTTCTTGCTTTCGTAGCTGTGGCTCCTGTTGCCTTTACACATAAGACATGGCAATGGCTATTGAAGGCTTTTCCACTTCTCTTGAGAGAAAGTGTAATCAAGGTTACATAGCACTTACATAGGAACTGGGAAGGAGGCTTTTTGTCCCAGCTCTCAGGAGAAGTTGTCCCATAAATTGCTATATATAGTGCCAAGTAGAGTAAATTATCTTTTTAAATGATTAATTCTCCCTTGATATTTCTGCCTTGAGAAATAAGTGATGCAGAATTCCATCAATCCCATTCTAAATCTTGAGATTTGTCTTTTAAGAACCATTAAGTGTTTCCTGCTTGTCTGTATTTACTGACATATTTTATAACTTTTCCAAGCTGAATCATTCCTTTATTACCACCAAGGTCCCAACAATCTACATCACTTCTGAAGTTATTGCAGAGCCACTGTTCTGGCAGAGATTCTGTTATCCCTCTTCAGTAGCAGTTCAATGAAGGGAAAAGTGAATTCTCTTACAGAACCTCACACTGAACTGTTTTTTTTTTCTTTCTTTCACTCCCCATATCAACTCTTTGCCTTTCCTCTCTCACTTGTTTCCATGGACAGAGTGTACCAACACTTGTTTACAGTGGGAGCTCCAGCTTTTAAATGTAGTGGCAGAATGGAAGAAGGCTGAAACACCAAGGAGTAATAGTGACTGATATTCATTCAGGATTCAATAGTGACTGATGGATGGAAAAAGATGGAAAAAGGGATTTGGTGCAAGATAGTGGAAATTGAGTGCTGTCTTGGTTTGAAAGACAGGTGTCTGCCAAGGAAGGCAGGAGTCTCCCTTGACATGGAAGAAAAAAAATTGCAACCCCCTTCCCTCTGAGTTATTATAATTTTGAAATTAAGGGGCTTTCAGGCAAAGGTATGAGGAACAGGAATAACAGTTCTTTACTAATATATATCTATATGTGTATAACCAGTCAAACAAACAGCAATAACTCTGGCAGTGACAGCAAACAATCACAAACCCAGCCCCAGCCTTCTCGGCTGCCGGGCCCTTTCCCCTCGGGTGCAGTTCCGCTCGCAGCCGGCAGGGGCGCTGGCGGCTCCCGGTGAGCAGGGCAGGTGCGATGGTTCCCCCGCGGCTGCAGGGGGCGCTCCGGAGCGAGCTCGGGGAGCACGCGGCACCGGTGCCCTGGGATCCCGGGAAGGGATGGAACAAAGGCTTCACAAACCCCTGGGCAGCCGATCCCGGTGTCCGGCCGGACCCTCGGGAACAGCAGGCTGGAACGGCAGGCTGGAACAGATGGGACGAGCACAAATCCCGGGTGGCAGACGAGATGTATCCAAACTCCGGAGCTGCGGTGGGAACCCCCGGAGGTTTCGGCAGGCAGGGCCGGCAGGGCTACAGCGTAGCGAAGGCTCGGAGCAACGGCAGGGGCAGGGCGGCCGCAGCCCAGCTGCCAGCGGGGCAGGGAAGGCGGGCCTGGGAACCCGGGGTCTCGCCGGTAGAATGAAGGCAGCCGGAAAAGCAGAAGTCTCCAGTGCTGACGAATTCCTTCCAGCCTCCCTCTCCGTCCAAACGCCAGGAACTCACAGCCCACAAGCCCAGGTGAAAAAGAGTAGCCAGATGGACCCCTCCCCCTGGGGCCAGGTCTTTTGTTTTTCTTAAGCACCCAGTAATTTGTCCCCCTGGCAACGTGTATGCGGAAAATTCTTTAAGATAAAAAGAAAATAGAAGGGGAACTCCTAAAACCCCAGCAAGTGCTTTAAGTTACTTTTTTTCTTTTTACAGGACATATTTATTGTAATGATTGCTTTGTTGTGATTGTTCCAGGCTCTTTCCTTTGTGACTCTCCAGTTCTGTCTGTGCATGGAGAAAATCTGTACACAGTGGAGCCGTATCAGATCCAGGTCCGCACCTGGCAGGTAAGGACTGAGAAAACCATGAAGGGACAAATAGGCCTTATTGTTTTCAAAGATTGGTGTTAGATCTTAAAAGTTAAGTCCATGATCTTTCTAAATCTACTAACTCTACCTTGTCGTAATACAATACTCAAAATAAGAAATATTTTCAGTATTTCAGCAGAAAGATCTTTGACATTTTGTGTTCTTTAAAAAGTCTGCCACTCTGAACACTACTGCAGTGTAACTAACTAGTATTTACAGACTTTTAAGACAATCTAAATTGCATTCAGGTTGAAATGCATATATTACTTTCAGGAAGATGATAATATTGAATATTCTTTCAAGATAATGAAAAATACCACTTGCACATTTTGTGTGAACCTTTGCAGCCTCTGCTGGTTTGTGAGAACCAAAACAAGAAATCTAATTGTCAGAGTTCTATAATACATCGTTTTATTTAGGAAGTAAATATTATATTTTAGAATGTGTGTGATTCATCACATAAATATAATGTATTTGTTTTTATAGCTATGTATTTAGGAACCTTCAGGGACTTGATATTTCTATGTCTCTTTCACTTGGTGAAGGCTGTGTTACTAAAGAGAAAATTATTGCAGAAGGATGCCTTTAAATTTAGACTTTTTTTGAGGTTATATGTGTACCTGAAACCCAGATTACATTTGTGTGTGCATATTTCTCCAATTTGCTCGGAGTGATTCATCTAACACAGAAGTTCAGCAGTTCATGACTCAATTTGGTGACAAAATAAGTCCCTTTTAGTGAGGCTGTGGCCACACAAACCTAGTGTTACACATTTCTTCCCAGGGCACAGTTAAGCAGCTGCTGCTGTTCTCTGAAGCAGAGGGGAATCCTTGCCTCCTGGATGTCTGTGGGAATTTCCTGGCTGTGGGAACTGATCTGGCTCACTTGAAAATCTTTGATCTCTCACGCAGGTATTAATAAGGCTTTTAAAATAATCTCTTTATAGTTAAGCATGTATTTTGTGGAGAATCTTTAGCTGGTTTTGATTTGATGAAATGCAACAATCCCTTTGACTTGAGGCAATACATGCAGCCTGTGTGAACTGATGGTTTATTTCCAAAGCAAAGGAAGAACAATGGAATAATTAGGCAAGTCATGGACTGATGGTCATCACCATGATGATGATGATTATTTTAAAAAGAGAATACCTTGAGGGATATTTAAGTGCATTTAAAAGTGTGTGGAGAATTTATGGAAGATCAAGCCAAGGATGTCCCACATTTCTTCTGATAACTTGAACAAGACTCGAATCTCAAAAGAGTTGAAATAAAGAAAACTAGGTCTTGTATCTCCTCATAAATCAGCAAACTAGTTTCAGTGAATCTGTGGAGAAAGTGAACCTAGAACTGTGGAGAGTCTGTTCTTCCTCCTGTTTAGGTTAAGAAAGAAGTTTACCTGACTTTGTTCAAACTTTGCTGTACTCCCATACTGACAAACATGAAAAAGATAGTGACATGATGTTCCTTTTGAAAATTTAGCTGCTAATGACAAATGTAATTTTGAAAAGCTGGAAAACCTGAAGAGTGAACAGATTCTGTTCTTCTTTGCATGCTGTCACCAGAGGAATGCTAAAGTCTAGTTAGTTGCCCACTGGAAACTACCTGGGTTGGGATGACACACATTCCACCTGGGACACAGTTTGAAGGTTATTAGATTTGGGCAGGTTGTAACTAGCATAAATATTGGATTATGATGTTTGATAGTGAGAAAAAATAGCTTGACTCATGCACTCTCTGATAAATTTTTGTGTTTGGTACTGAAAATACCCCTTCTCAAATTATGACACTCTTTAATTTCAGGGCACCATAGTTGGCTTAGGACAAATGTTATTTTTATAGACTCAAAGATTTTTTTTTCATGAGATTGTATTATAGGTCTAAATTGCTGTCACTTCAAATTACTGTCACTTCTTTTTTCTGCATTCTTTTGTTTCATGAGATTTGTCCTCTTTATTGCTGACTGATTACTGGGTTTGTATCTATACCAGCAATAAGATTCTTTTGAGATAATAAAATATAAATACGCCCCGCCAATGACATTTCTTTACTTCTGCTCCACAATATGCTTTCCATACACAGAACTCTTTTGTGATGGGCTCTATTCAACTGTTCAACTTACTTCTGTAGGAAAAGCAGGCCTCTGAATTCAGAATTCTGGCCAGATGTTCTTGCTGGATAGCCATGTTTTTGGAATCCTGTAGAAGCATTGAAGTTTATTCTTGCTGATTCATTGAGGAAAGAGTGTCCGTTAACGTATTCCTGAAAGAAAGGCAGTGGCAGCAATCATCTGGAGAGGAAGCGGGAGTCTGGGGCAGTGGTGTCATGCAGTCAAAATAGTTTGCTTTTAAAAGTCTTATCCATAATTTGCTAAATGTTTTGGCTGATGCATATTGCCAGTTTCTTGCCACCATATAATTGAAGTTTATTCCTTCTCACAGAGAGGCAAAAGTGCACTGCAACAGCAAGAGTTTATCCAAGCTGCTCCCTGGCTGCGGAGACATTGCATCTGTGAAGTGCAATGCTAATGGCAGCAAAGTCAGCATCCTTGTCAGCAGGGTGAGGCACAGCTCTTCACTCACTGTCTGGGACTTGTCCATCGGTTCATAGACTGGTGTGGTTCAAGATTACTGAGGGCGCAAGATTCACTTCTCAGAAATAAACCTGCCTGGTCTGGGCAGTGTATTGAGTCATGTAATGAAGTGTCATGTTCCGGAATTAATTAAGGTCTCTTAAGGCTTTGTACTGTGTTGGGAACAATACAGAAAAGGAAGGAATATTTTAGTTACAAAAGGTGCTTTGTAACATTTCAAAGAAATCCAAGGCTGACTTGCTGGAATAGAAAAACAGCCAGGAATCTTCTGGTATTTCTTAGTAAGGATGACCTTGTGTGATTACCAGCAAAGAAAGCTTAGAGCATGAAGCAGATGGGATAAACATATCTATTGTTCCTCTTAACTGCATGCTCCAGCAACCTTTGTTTTCCTTTCTTGTAGGCAGATGGGAACATCGATTCCAAGATCTGTTTCTATGATGTTGAAATGGACAAAGTTACGCTCTTTGATTTCAAGGCTGAACAGGGAGATGGTAGAGACAACCTTTCTGCTGGACAAGGCATTGGCAAGTAAGGAGCTTTTACTTCAAGAAGCATTAATGGTGGATTTAAGATGGAAATCTGCCCTGTGGAGACAAGCACACTTTGATTCTGACATTCCTCTGCCTTGTGAAGGAGCTTGTATGAATTTAATTATTTCTAAATAACTAATTAACACTGGTGAGTTGTATGTCCATCAAGTTGCATTCCTGTCTATTCCAATAGCACGAGCTAGGGAGTGTCAAATGAAGGTCCCAGAAAGCAAGCTCAAAATAAGCAGGAGGTGGTTCTTCAGCCAACATGCCAAGGAACTCCTTGCAAAGGAAGTAGAGAAGATGAAGATATGGAAGATATCATGGAGATATTGGACAAATTCATAGAAGAGAAATGCAGGGAGAGTTATTAGCAATTTGGAAGCCACATCTAGCTAAAGAGATCTCTGAGGAGAGGATGATTTGGTGTAGGGGCTTTTATACAGAGATATTACATGACTGGAATCAGGATCCACGCCTTTAAATAAAGAAAAATCTTGGAAAGCTCCCCTTCCTTGAAGAGTTTACATAATAGGAACTGAAAAGAGGACATTCTGAAGGTCCTCGTAGGAAAAAATGTATTTTTTAAGTATAATAAAATTGAGTTTGTGTGGGTAAAATCTCATGAGATGTCTATTTAGAACTGACGCCTTTCTGTTCATGCAGACTGTTCTGTGGGAAGTGAATTAGAAATCCTAGCTGTACAATGCAGTGAAGTAGGAGTGCTTGTGAAAATATGGTGGAATATTAGGGTACAAATTCCCATGTGGTTTTACAATAATTTTTCTGACTGTATTTTTCTGAAGAAAAACCATCATTGGAACAGGTGGATTGCTTTTTTAGCTGCTATCTTCTATGGGTATTACAAGCAAGAAAAAAAAAGGAATTACTCTCCTTACAATTGGAAACCAGAAGAAACTACCCAGCTTATCAAAAACTAAGGCCAATGCAAATTTGGAGTCCTACATCCTGGTTAGTTATGCAGCAGTGTAGTCAAGGGTAAATGAGGAAGTTGTTTCCTAGTGCAGTATCTTGTGTAGCCCAACAGAGGCCGACCCAAGCCAGGAATGTTGTTTCACTGTTTGAGTGTTAGTGTCTGTGTGAATAATCCATTTACCTGTGCTTCCTTTTAAAGGATCTTCAAATTAGAGTGAGTAAACTCAGCAGAAAATGATAATAATCTACACCTCTTCTGCTTCTCCTTCCCTCTTCCTGAGGCAAAACCTAAACACTCCCAGGTTTTTTACACAAATTCTGTTTTTCAGTTTGCAATTTACTGATTTTGAATTCCATGGCAGGGAGAGGACTTAGGGTGTTTCTGCACCTCTTTGAATGTCTCTTTCAGTTTGCTCTTTAGCCCTACTCCAATCCTCCCCACAAAGTCCACCCTTCAGTGGTGACAGCAACTGAGCAAATACTTTAATGGTGTCTTTGGTTTCTCTTTTAAATAATTTGATGTTTTTCAGAAGAAGGAATACTAAGCCATTGCTAAAATAGTGTGATTCTGTATGTCTGGAGTCTTGACATGGCTGGCACTGAAATAGTATTGAAATGCCCAAAGGAGGCAGTAAGATGTTATTATTTAAACTGCTGTCAGAGACTGGCTTTCCCAAGGCTGCAGGGGAAGTCCTTGTGCTTAATGTGCTGTTCCATGGTGCCTCTGAATTCTTGACATGCAGTAGCCGGGTGATGGTTGGTCTCTTCTTCCAGGTAATAATCAATAGAATGAGAGGAAATGGCCTCAAGTTGTGCCCGGGAAGGTTTAGATTGGGTATTGGAAAAAAATTTCTTCAGGGAGAGTTGTCAGGCATTGGGAACAGGCTGGCCATGGAAGTGGTGGAATCACCATCCTGGGAAGTGTTCAAAAAATGTGTGCCTGTGGCACTTTGGGACATGGTTTAGTGGAGAACATGGTGGTGGTGCTGGGTACATGGCTGGACTTGGTGATTTTAGAGGGCCCTTCCAATCTTAACAATTCCATGGTTTAGAGACAGAGCTGAGGTAGCCCCTGTGTTACAGCAGCAGACACTGAGGTACCTTGTTTGAAGGATCTTCAAGTGTTGCTGTGGAACCTGCAATCTCAGGGGAGGCAGATTTTGGGTGCCTATTTTTATAGGCAGTACCAACTCTTTTTCTACCGAAGTGCTTTATGTCCTGTCACCATTGTCAGTGTAACAGACCAAACTAAAAGTGTCGTTGCCACGTGTAAAATGTTAGGAGTCAGGAAAATGTATCTGGTTAATATTTTAATGCAGAGTATAAATAACTGAATATCACCTGAGAATGATCCCTTGGCCAGAGCTTTATTTACACTCATGCACTGAATGGGCTGGAATTACTTTGTCTCCCTTTCTACACTTTTTCTTGTCTCTTGGTAGGTCGGTAGTGGAGTATCCAGAATTGCACAGTCACATCCCTGCTTGCCATTTCTGGGACCAGAGTGAACCAAGACTTTTTGTATGTGAAGCAATTCCTGAAACAGGCCTCCAACCTCCAGACCAAAAGAAAAACCAGACTGAGGGCACAGTATGGTCTTTTTTATTTGTTTTATCTTGTTTTACATGGAGTTCTCCCTGTCCAAGTAATAAATCCTTCATCCTTCATGAAGGATGTAGGAGTGGGTAGTACACATTACTACGTGCAAAAATGAGCAGTGAACCCTGTGTTTGGTGTCTGTCAGGCAGCCCCTCTATGGCAGCTCTCTGGTTTGGGCCCAGCTTGCATACAGTGAAGAAGAAAAAGAGGGGATTTCTTTAGCTGTGATAGAATTTTGGGGATGACCCTAATGTAAGCTTATATCTGGACTACAATTTTTCAGGTGATATTATTGGGTGGATTGATAATCTAGAAGTTTGTAATTTTAAAAATTGCTGATTTTATATCTTGAGTCCACTTATAGCAGCAAGAATTAACTTGATAGAATAACAGGGACACTACTGTTAAGGTGAACAGAGAAATATGCTCTTCCACCCAGTCCTTCCCATCATCTGCTTTTCTGGAGAGACATTGCACATTTTTATGTGACTTCCCAAATTACCTGTTATAGTCTTTTTTACATTAGAAAAAAGAGTTAATTTTTATTGATCAGAAATGATCTAACCAAAGATTTCTTTCATCACACCAACAATTCTTCCCCTCTTCCCCTGCTATTGTGCTTGTAGTGCTCCTTACCACTTTGTCTGTACAGAACTGCCTTTCCTGTATAAACATTCCATTGATTTGAAACATCCATGTTAATCTCAAATTTTTGGATTTGTGCCTTATTTTAACTAAACCTCATCAAATTAGAGATAGAAAGCTCTTTGTGTCTTTTGTTGGTTAAAATGACCTTAGATGAATTGTGAGAAGATCGAAGTAGAAAGGAGAAGTGGGATAGTGATGTCTCAAAAGGCTTGGCTGGGGTCTTCTAGCAAAGAGAAGAACAATTCAACCTAGTACTCCTCATGTAAAAAAATATTTGGCTTCTAAATAAAGTTAAAAAAAAAGATACAAAAGGAATGCAACTTACTTTTTGCCCCTTATTCAACAGAGCTTTTTACTGTCTGCTTATGCTTTAGGAAATGAGAAGTCTGATTAACTTCTGCTGGAAATAAATGTTATTTTAACTTGAGTCAGGTCAATACTTAAACTGTTAGAGGAACTATTTTTGAGTGGATTATATATTTCCTGGGAACTCAAAGCAATCAGAGAGGTGATGAACCTACAATGGGAATAATATAATGTTTTTTAAAAAAAGTTGAAAACAGTTGTGGCTGCCCCATCCCTGGAAGTGTTCAAGGTCATGTTGGACAGGGCTTGGAGCAACCTGGTCTAGTGGAAGGTGTCCCTGCCCTGGCAGGGCGTTGGAACTAGATAGTTTATAAGGTCCCTTCCGACTCAAACCATTCAGTGATTCTCTTATTTTGTGATTCTGTTTCTTTGCCCTGAGCCAGATCTGTCAGAGAGATGCCTAGAGCAGCAATCTGGCATGGGGCTTTTCTCTTTATGGTGAAGGTGGTTGCTGAGGCAGAGGTGGAGGTCCCTGTGCAGGAGGACCAGTCTGGAATGCAGAGCAAGGCGCTGGGTGCTCACTGTAGGGAGGAAGTGTGCAGCTCTGCCCTCTCCAGCAGCTGTGTGTTTGAATGTATAGGTCATACTATTGTCAAGAGAAGCTTCTGCCAAGTGAATATGGAAAATAAAAACAAAAAGAAAGAAGGATATTGCAGCATAAAAACAAAACAATGGTTTGCTTCCTTTTCCAGATGGATGTTTGGATTATATCGTTCTTCAGCACTGAAGAGCATGGCCTTTTGCTGCAGGACAGCTTTCCATTGCCTTCATCATACCAGGTTCTTTTGGGCATAGAGGTGCCACATTATTACTTTGCAAAAAAGGTGAGGTAATCTCTAAGAATTCCTTCCCTTCCCAGAAATTAGACTTCCCACTGTACAGGGGTCAAATTAAACCAAACTGAGTCTGGGGTAGGTACAGCAACACCAATGGCAGGGGATGCATCACATAGAAATGACATAAAGATAATTCTGATGCAGATGAACTTGGCAGAATTGTGGAGTTTGTAATGAGACGGCTTTTTATGGGTATTGCAAACTGAATGCGACATACTAGGGTAGGAGAAATGGGAATTACCAGGTAATGCAACTGAAAGAGGGATGTGAAAAAAATTCTGCTTTCTCTAGTCACTGTGCCTGTTGCAAGTACAAGAGGGGTGTGTGTGTGAGCTTTATGTAGGCCATAAGAGAGGACATTTTGTACTGGCTTGGCAGAAGCATCCCACTTCCTTGCTGGAATGGAGCTTGATCTCCAAGAATACCTAAGAGAGCAAGAATAGTCATCTTGCACTATCAACAAATGTCTGGGTGCTGCAAGTGCCAGGAATGCAGGCTCTAACTTCTAAAACTTGATTTTCAATCCAAAATTGTTTGCATCTCAGGTAAGTAATACCCTGCACAGTTCCATGCATACTGGGCAAGCTGCAGCCTTTCACCTACAAATTGTTTTCTGGTGAAGCTCTGACCTGAGTTTCCTGGTGCCTCTTGGGATGATGATTTTATCTGTTCCTGTCTTGTAGGGGGAGTGTAACACAGCCCGTTTATTATACTAAGGTATTTAGTTTTGTAAAATCTACAAGAAATTAATATTAAGGACACTTCTAATCCTCATGTAGTTTGTGAACACTATTAGACAAGGAGAATGTATCTACTCATTATGTTCAGATTCAGAGCAGCACTTTGCAATTCATCCCCTTCAAAGCACTGCCTGCTGTCAGTCTTCCTGTGAAGACTGAGCTTTTAGAGTTGTACTGTGTTTTGCTTTTCTTTTTCCCTTAAATTGAAAGGTCAAATGTGATATGCTGCATTTTCCAATCTTTCTTTTTAACAGTTTTCCATCATATCTCATGCTATTTTACTTTGATACTGTGTTTGTGTTTTTTTTGTTTGTTTGTTTGTTTGTTTTGTTTTGGTTTTTTTTTTGACTCTCTATGGATTATTGCTGCCATTAGTTGTGTTTTCGGAGGGGATGTGTCTATAAACCTGTAAGTATCTGCATTGCTTTGGTCCTCTTCCTTCATCCTCTGCTCCTCTATCTTGTTTCCGTTTTCTTGGTTGGTGGTTGTCTCTTCGTGACTAAGTCACTTTTTACATCACTTGTATTCATTTGGGAAACCTAATTTAGTATAAGAGCAGAGCCTGCTTTAAATACAGCAAATCAAGTTGATGCAACAAGCCTTGTTGACCAAGTTTCATTCCAGGGTTTCTCCTTATTCACTATAATGTCTTTCCTGTCCTGGTGCCAGAAATCCCTCAAGTTCTAGTCAGACACATTTGCGCTTTTGATTTCTGTCTTTTATTGTACCCAGGACTTCCATTGTATTATAATATAATACTATTTTTTATTGGCTTCTGTATACCTTAAAATTTAGTTATCATATGTAACTATATGATTGGGGTAGAGTGTACATGGACTTTGGCATCCTTCATGACTCAGGTGATCTTGCCCTTTGCTTGGCTTGGGAAAGTTTCCTTGTTACACTCCAGACAGATCATTTGACATTGAGGATTGAGACTTTATTGTTTTTCTGCATAATGATTGAATTGCTTTGAGCTGCCTTTCAGTGAATGGTGAAAGTATCCCTGAAGCTTTAGAACTGCCAGTTGTAAGGGGAAGGATTTGAACCTGAGCTTCAGCATTCATAAGATTTTCATGAAGGCAAGGATAAAAGAATTGATTCTGTATAGTTAACTTTCAGAACAGCAGACTAATGTTTGAGAAGAGACTAAACTTGGAGGAATGCTTACCTGAAATCTTCAGATATCTGGGAAGTTAATAGTTGCTATTATAGTAGTAGTATTACTAATATACATACATACATATATATATATATAAAATAATAATGACTGTAATAAAAGGAGGTTGCCTTTCTGTTTTATGATACCAGTCTCCAGTGATCACTGACATGCTGTGATTGTTCACTGCAATATGTTAATCTCTTCTATGACATTCCATGTTTTGTGGCATTTTCTAGGAAGTTCTGGAACTTTGCAACTATTGTCACTATTGATCATGGTCCTGCAGATATAAAAAACTTGGGCTGTGATAGGAATAATGTAATTAATTACATGTACAGAGGAGTAAGTTTCAACCTGCTTGATACCTATATGACAACCTTCTCCTTTTAGCTGGGAGAAGCTGAGAAGGGAGCATCCGAATCTGGCTCAGGACCAGTCTCTCAGATGGTTGCCAGGAGACCCATGAGAGATTTCATTGGATTGGGAGACTGTGATAAGACCACCCTGGATGCCATGCTGAACTTCAGCTACTATCTGACTGCTGGAGACATGGATGAGGCCTTCAAATCCATCAAGCTGATAAAAAGGTATCAGAACTATTTGTATGTATTTCTTCATGGGTGCAGTTTATTTTTGTTAAAAGTTTATGTGAAGTGTAGATCCTCCTAGATTCTCCTTACCTTTTCCCTCTCTGATTTCATTCTCCCTTTCATTTTTAACCAGATGAAACATCTTTGTCTCACAGACATTTTAGTGCATTCTCTGCTCATTCTTTGTCTGTAAACATTATGGATTCTTTTTTACTAAAGGAGAAAGAATTACTGATAAACAGTAACCTTATCCTGTGTCTGAATGGCAAAAATGTTGTCACTAGAAGAAAATGCACATTCACAATTTTATTTATACATCGAAAATAATCACAGCAATACCAAGTGTTACAGATTTACCGACCACATAGCTGATTTTTAAATTCACATGTACATTATTATAATATGGATATTGCAATATTAGAGGAAATAATATAACGTCTCTTAAATACTCTAATATTTTGTTTAAAAAACCCTTGCATTTAATCATAGCATATTATTTCTGGAATTCTTTTTTTTTTTTCCCAGAAATTAATGCAGGCAGATGAATACTAATCTTAGTTTGTTTTTACAAGCCTACTGCTAGAAGAAACTCTTTGTCAGCTTTATGGTATTTCCCCTGACAGTCTAGAGCACTGCAGTTGTTCTAGAGCATCAGTCTCTGCGGAGAGTTGCTCATTTGGAACGTGGTGCCAAGCAGCAGTTGGGGTTGAGTTTCTTATCACATCCAAACTGAGTGCAGAACAGAACTCAAGAGCCAGCTTGATGATCACATTTTAACAAAGTGTGGAAATAGTGACAAAGAAGCAAAGCAGTGTACTCAGCTGGGAGTAACACAACAGTCCTAAGGAATTTGTAACATTCACAGCTCATGGTCCCTCAAAGCCATCACTAATTTGCTCAGAGCAGCATCTTGAGAGTGCTTACACACCTGTCATTGCCTCAGGTTCCTGTATCCCATGTATTCCTGCATAATAGTTTTTGATGTGTTGTTTTTCTTTCTGAAAATTATGTGCATATGACTTTTGTGAGGCCATGTGCTTCTCAGGGTAAGGCTTATAAACATTATACCTAATTCTAAAGGTATTAATTTTTCACTTCATTACCATATTAAGTTATCAGGTAGGTTGTTTTTAAATCTCAGAATCCTGAAGTCCTGTATATTTGTCTTATTTTCCAGTCTGGATGCTTGAGTGGCAGCTCTATTCTCCAATATTCCCTGTGTTATGTGGCTCTGAGCATTGCTGGGCAGAGCTGGTGTCCTGCCATAGCACTCTAACGTCACAGCAAATGTAACTAGCTGGAGACAAAAGAAACCAATTTGGGCTGGAATATCTCTTTCTAATAATAGTTCCCAACAATGTAAGTTAATCATATCTCTGATTATTAGGGAGTTCAGGTACCCTCCTGTGGACATCCGCCCTCAATGTAACACTGAAACAGATTTTTCAGCAGCATGCGTGGCCTGTTCTAGCTGCGTACCCTTCTCATTTTTAATGTCTGTTTATGCATAGGACATTACCAAACCTGTGTCTCAGAATACAAAAGAAATGTCTGAAAAAAATGCAACTTAATTCTTCTGCAATCCCTTTCTTTACATAAGAATAATTAGAGTTGCTTTTGCTTTTTACTCTCTGGTCTCTTCTGGGGCTGGGAGCAGGTGTTGCAGCTAATGAGAATCCGTTCCTTGTAGAGAGGTGAATAGAAGGACTAGAAAGTCATGAAATTTAGACAGCTGTTAAACCCATCACTTAATCTACAGTGAGTTTTCTGCTTTCTCAGATTGCCTGTTAACTTCCAAGCTATTGTCACTGGTCTCCTATAGCTTTTTGGTTTATTTTTAGGGAGCAGGAGAACTTGATGCAGGCAGAGAAAATGTGTTTGGTTCCCTCTTTCCTGTATTCTCATTGCACACACTTGGTATCTTTTCCAGCTGACCCTGCTGCCATGCAGCAAACCTGACAATTCTGTGCTGTACAGCAGACCGAGAGGGCAATAGAATAGAATAGAATAGAATACATATATATATATATATATAAAATTATGTGGTTTATACATATGTATATAGATGGAGCCCATCCAAATAGTAATCGAGGGCCTCTGCCCACACAAGGGAGCATTGTGATGTCTTTCAACCCTTAGTTTTAAGTTATAGCATATATTTATAGAAAACAACTCCAATGCAGATCTCTTTGGAGATCTTTTCCCCTTTCAAGTGTACTCTTTCAGCATGGTGACTCAACATAGTCATTTTCCAAGCCCCGGCGAAAGCGAGCCGTCAGGGTGCGGCTGATGACGATGACCCGGGGCGCCATGCAGTCCTCACGCCTGTGGAGGATGTTCCAGATTAGAATGGCAGCTGCCAGTGTGGCCAAAAGGCAGGCTCCAATGTTCAGGTAGCAGGACCATGAGAGGTTGGTGTATGGTCCGATACGGTAGAATGTCACCAGTCCAATAACCAGAACAAAACCTGCAAGAAGAATGGCAGAGTTATTTTTAATGAGTTCTTCTCTTGAGTTTCTGTAGTGGCAAAATGCCATAGGCATCTCAACATTTACAGACTCACTGTTCATAAGTCTGTAGAGCCTTTCCATCCCTATTATGATAAGCTGGATGTGTTCTTGAAGGCATATTTGGGCCTCATGATATGTGCAAAGAGAGTGCCTTTAACAGAGGCTCCGTTTTAGGTTTAAATCTGTTCACTCTGATTTAAATTTCTTACCCCCACTGAGCTGTATTTCATGTTGGGTTTTTATCCCCATGCATTTGAATCACGTACACAGATGTCCTCTTTCTTACTCCCATTGCCAAAAAAGAAAACAGCTGTATTAATGATAATAATAATAATTATTAAAAAAACTCTTTTATTCACAGTATGTACACTTATTCTGAAATTTTAAAATGTTTATTAAGGCAGGCTGCTATGTAAACTGTGAAGATGATGAATAGCCAAATATCTTAGAGAAAGAATAAAAAGCAATGTACAGAAACTTAAAAAAAAAGGGAAGGTGAAATAAATGGAACTTTGTGGTCCTACTTTTTCTTGCTGGAAGAAGATGTTATGAGGCAGAAGTAATGTCATGTCTCCAGAAGCTACTGAAGGCAACGTTTCTATTGTCCTCATAACCTTAAGCGCAGTACTAAGTTCCCTAAAAGGTAGGTAATATTAGAGCAATAACGCTGCATTTGTCCAGCATTTCCATTCAGGTGTCACAACGTGATTTGCAAAAAAACTGAAAAAAAAAAAAAATTGTCACTTTCTCTGTGGTGGTTACGTTACTGATGAATAGTAATGTTATTTCAGGAGTGAGGTGGGGTGTCTGTTCTAGTCATGCAGGAGATCCACGTTAGATCAAGGGGCAGTCTGTATCCTGTTATACCTCCTTTTTTATATTACTGAGACTGCCCTTTCCCTCAAGAATGCATTGATAACCACATGATTACTTTTCTGCCCTCTGTTTATTTTATTATCACAGAACCATGCAATCCCAGGATGGTTCGGTGTGCTGGTTTGGCCAAATTTAGAAGTATATCCCCTGAGAGAAGGCAGGTTACAAACCACCCCTCCCCCACCAGGTTTGGGAATTAAGAAACTTTTTCCTCGAAGGAAAGTGAAAGAGATAAAAACTATTTATTTAACAAACACACAGAGAAAAAATTACTAATGCTAAATAATGAAACCTCTCGCTGTAGAGAGAAAACCTGAGAAAATTTCAGAGTCCTTCCGTAGGAAGGGAGCTGGGACAGGGTGGTGGGCCCACCTCCAGGCCCAAGGCCTCGGTGGAAAGTCCTCCCAATGCATTCTGATGTTGAAACAGTCCAGCAGAGAAAAGGCAAAAAAACCCCCGAAGTCCCAGGAAAACAAAAGTTCAACTCGCTGGAGGAAAAGGAGCTGAAAACCTGTCTGAAAACTGGCGGGAAAGAAAGCAAGCTGGATGCTTCCCTCTGCTCTCACTCTCCTGCCACAGCTGAACACAGAGAGCTGTCTCTATCTCTGTGTGACCTTGAACAAGCTGCAAACTGCTTTGAAGAAGTTTTGCTCAGTTTTTCCTCCCCCCTCTCAGGCTCAGTTTAAAGGCATAGAAAGGCACAAAATTAATTCCTGGGCATAGGGCAGCGATATGGGATACACATCATAAAGTCACCCCAAGACATTCGGGTTGGAAGGAACCTTAAAGCTCGTTGCATTCCAGCCCCTGCCATGGGCAGGGACACCTTCCACTGTCCCAGGTTGCTCCAAGTCCAAGGCCTTGGGCACTGCCAGGGATCCAGGGGCAGCCACAGCTTCTCTGGGCACCCTGTGCCAGGGCCTCCCCACCCTCACGGGGAGCAATTTCTTTCCAGTATTCCATCTATCCCTGCCCTCTGGCTGTGGGAAACCATTCCCCCTTGTCCTGTCACTCCAAGCTCTTGTCCACAGTTCCTCTTCAGCTCTCTTGGAGCCCCTTTAGGCCCTTCAGGCTCTAAGTTCTCAGAGCCTCCTCTTCTCTAGGCTGAACATCCCCAGCTCTCCCAGCCTGGCTTCAGAGCAGAGGGGCTCCAGCCTAGTCTCTCTTCCTGTACCTATTGTCAAAAAAAACTACTTTTCAGCTTTTTATAAAACAAGAAATTCATGGATGTAATTAGATTGAAACAAACACAAAGGGGCAAATAGGTCTCACTAACCAAAAAAAGATTTTCTTTTTGTTCTCCTATACACTTCCTTAACCACCACCATAACAAAGGAATGTCATTGCCAAAAGGACCCCTTCATGAAGGAAGACTGGAATAAACAAATATCCATGAAATGCCAGAACATATCTGGACACCATCTCTGTAAGTTCATGGGCAAGGAGAAGTCAAGAGCAAGTCCCAGGGGCTGCATTGTGTTTTCTCAGCTAGCCACAGTGGCTGTGCCTGCCAACACTGTCCCCATGGATACATGGCAACAGTGTGACCCCTGGCCCTGGTCCTTGATCTTCCATGAAAGAGCACATTCTGAGTGTGCATTGTATCAAGTTTTTTTCTTAAAAGAGTACTAGTAGTACAGTGAAGATGGAAAAGATACAAGTTACAAACAGATAAAAACCACAGAGAAGGGAAATGAAATACAAGTAGGAGGAAAACAATCAATCATTACTTAAAGGTGTGACACTTGTACCATTCTCAGAGTCAGTAAAATGAAGGCTGAATCCCCTTCCTCATAATATAAACACTGAATGAATGAATGAATGAATGAATGAATGTCTGGCATCCTTGGCTCTCCTGTGTTTACCTAGAAGGTGGTTTGCAACTCAGTTGCTTGCTTCACCTTCTCCTGAGGTAGCACTGTGTCACAGCTGGCTTGTCCAGAGAGGGTTTGGAACGAGGCATTTCTCTGCCAGAGGACAAATAAGGAGGAAATAGGTTCTTATGGGAGGAGTAGCTCTTTACTGCTCTTTCCTCACTCTGATGTGAAAAAAGCCTGATATACCTTGGATGGATTTTAGGTTGTTGACCCAGTTGTAAGGATACAGTAACTCCTTGGTTTTGTCAGTAAGTCTGGTAGTTATTTTATGGTTCAGCTTAGTTATAAATGAACAAGTTTCATTTGGAGAGAATGTGGCCATGTGGAGCACACTGAGTTGCAGAAATCACTGATCCATACAATAATGGTTTGCTGGTGCAAATAAAATACTTTCCCCTTATTTCCAGCGTCAGTCTTCAAGTTCAGTTTGTCCTGAGGCACATGGTAGAGAAGAGAGGGGGAGGTGAGGTTCTGTTTTGTGAGAGACATCAGGTTTTTTAAGCTTTCCTCTCAGATGGCTCGGTTCCCCGTCTGTGGAACCAGGATGATACAGCTTCATGTGTTTATTCTGTATTTTAGAGCATTGGGAGCAGAGCATGCTAGCTGTGATATGCTTATAAAGAATTTGGATGTCTACATCTTCATGTAGGTCTTATAAGGATGATAGACACTGATACTGCTTTGCAGTCCACTGTTCAAAGGATGGTAGATAGCCGTTTTCTTATGAAAGTAGGAAGTTGAGAGGAAAGGAGATGCTTGCACCTCCTGCAGCTGAGTTGACCCTCTTCATCTCCTTGTGGTTTAAAATTGGCAGGAGGGAGAGTATTGATACAAATCAAGAGACCCATCTTACTTAGTCCAGCACATGAGAAGACTTTGTGTAATCAGTTTTCCTTTTCAGTTGTCCTTTCAGAACTCATTTCCAATTCATACACACTTTCACAGGGAATCCATAAAGTGTTAATTTTCTTTTAAAAGTGTGAAGAAAATCGTAAAACCTTAAGCAGGAAGAACTTTGAGCAGAAGCTGTTTGGACCAGTGACCACTCACAGGTACCTCTAAGGGACAGTTATAGATATTAACAACAGTCCACGTCACACTATCTTGCAGTATTTTTTTTGAGGCTCTCTTGGCAGAGGGACATGGATTCAGGAATACCAGTTTCACAGAGTAACCCTGATGCTATGTTGTGTCTTGCAGCTTAATTTCCACTGTAGGAATATTTTCAATATTTAAAAGTTTTTCCAAATACCTGGCTTTTAATGAAATTACTTAGCTTTGTCTTTCTTGCTTTTGTATTACTTATGGCCAATTACTGTCCTAAATGGCTTAACACCTCCATGTTCTATCTGATGGAGCCATTATCCACCAGGAAAAGCCACTAAGGCTTCCTTACAGGTCCCAAAATAAAGCTATTTTTGCTAGAAGGTCGATTTTCCTTCACAAGCCCTTTGCCTGAACCCTGCTCAGATGATCAGCCAGTCATGCAAGAGGCTTTATCTCCTTTCCCAGTTCTGTGCCAGTGGCTGAATGGGGTAGAGGAATTGGGTTTGAGAGCTCCCCAAATTGACAGATTGCAGGAGCCAGTTGCCAGAGCTCTTGAGTGAAAATGTACGTTCTGTTTAGGATCCTTTGCTACAGTTTAGACAGGAACTGACATTTAAGAACAAACACATGACAGAGGCAACAGAGGTGGAAGCATGCTACTGTAGAGTTCATACAATTAGTTTTACAGTTCTGCAAGAGTCAGAGAACTCCAGAATAGAAGTGTCACTGAGAACGTTATTTTCCAGCATTCTTATTTCATAGTAGCATGGCTCGATATGGGAATTGTAAATGTAGGAACTCCAGAGTAAAGGGTGAAAAAATCATAATGATCCAAAAAGGCTGAGTTTGCATAGGATGGTGTGTTTTAAATTTTGATGAATGCTGCTTTTGTGAGATGATGATGTGTGAAAACCCCACAGTTTGCTTGGATAGATTTTGTCTGTAACAGCTTAATCAAACTTGGACTTCTTGAAGCAGTGTTCCAATGTGCTATATATGTTTTCCTTGCCCTTAGAAGAGTCTTCTTGTACACCAGCCAAGAACTGGGGTGGAACATTTAGTCTGGGCAAAAATATGCAGTTCACATATTTGTGCCATGTAATAGTTAGAAGTATCTCTATAAAAATTAACCTTGTTTTAAGAATAGTCTCCAGAGCTGACTGTGGTGACTTTTCACTTTTTAGATAGATATTTGTAGCGATGTCTGAATTCAGTTTGTGTTCCAATAAAATAGCTAGAGGAAGACAGTTGGCTTCCAAGACTGTTTCCCATAAACAACTCTACTAAAAATAACCAGAAAATTGCTCTCTTTGCCATCAGGCTTCTTGAGCTCACAGTGTACAATACAGGTTGAAAAGGGCTGTAGAAAGGACATATTTCTTTAAATTTATTTATGAAAATATTGAACATTTTCGTCTGATTTCTTTTCTGTTTTGTAGTGATGACAAGACTTTGAGATATATGGCTCAATTTCCCTGAATTAATTTAAGTACATCAATCGATTTCAGATAATTTTATTGTGTATTGTCTCAAGAGTTCACAGAGGCCACAACTTCACAAAAAATCCTGATGAGATTACTTGAAGTGCTTTTTTTCCCCATAGAACTGCTGTTTATCTCTAGTTGTTTCCCATCTGCAGCAAAACAAGCTGGGAGGGGGGTGGCTTTTCCGCTGGGGAAGGAAACAGATAACCAAGTCACTCAGAAGACTTTTGGTTGGAACAGTATTGACTGTGGTAGTGGGGGTGGGCTGGGAGAATGTTACTTTTTGAACTTACATTTCAGATCTGTATGCTGGATTTCCTGTTTGAGGCTGGCTGCAAGCCAACTACAGAATTTTGGCATTTTAAAAGAACTCTCATAGTCACTTTTTATTTCTGTGATAGTTTGTTGGTTTTTTTCAGACACCCCTTGATTCTCATTCTTCCTTTTTATTAGTGCACTGATAGTGCACTTGAAGAAATCTGCATTGTGTTTTCTAGGTCACCAGCAAGTCTATATCGGGATTTATAATCCTCCTCTTTACAGCTTGTCCTGGAGGATGAATTTGCTGCCAGGAAAAGGGAGAAGAAGGAAAATAGAACAGCCAGAGTGTTGAGAATACACCATCCATGCTTGTGCAGAACTGCAAACAGGGAAGGGAAATATTTCACTCTTTTTCTGTGTACCCCACCAAGTTTCACAGGGAGTGATTTAGCTGTGATGAGTCACACGCCCAAATGGGCTGTTTGTAGGAGCTCAGCTGTATTTATCAGCATGAGATAGATTCATAAAGTCATTCCTATAGGTCTTACACAAATTATTTATTAATAAACACCTTTTCTTGTATCAGCTTGACACAAAAGAAGTTGTTACAGTTCAAGGCACATATGGAGCCTCTGTAATCATCATGTGGTCTTCATTGTAGCACCAGGCTGGATGATGCTTTGGTTTCTAATAGCACAGGGAATTAGAGTGTGACCATTAGAGTCAAGTGACCTTTGAGGTTTGAGTTGTACATTGCTAAATACAGTGATCTGTTTGGGGTTGGGTTTTTTTGGTTTTTTGTTTTGTTTGCGTCTAATTTAAAATTTCCTTCCAAGCATTTTGGTAGTATGTAACATCTTAGAATTAAACATGTGAGTAGCACAGCTTCTCAGGGGTGATAAGACCCTTTTGTTGCTCACTTTTCTGAATTATAAGGGCTTTCTACTTGTGTTGTTTGAGTTTGTCAGTCCCTGTCTTTAACCTGATGGGAGATTTAGTGTAAGGCAGTGAATCCTACTTTACGTGTGAAATCTTTAACCAGTTTAGGTCTATTGACAGTAAATTGCTTTTGTTGGTTGCCTTTTGGAGGCTTCCTTAGAAATTATGCCAGCCTATGAATGGAATGTTGAAGAGTATTCCCAGTGAACTAGGCAGAATTCCTCTCGGGCAGCTGCTTAAATAAGGATAAATGTGAAGACTCTCACATTTGTTGTCGAATATGAGCATTGCTTGGCCTCTTGGGTTCTGAGGCAGCTGGAGCCAGTTAAAGCTCTGCTTTAGTTGTAGTAGGCCTCATATCAGGCATAGCTGTGGGCTCCTGTCTGCAATCAGAACCGTGGAATGTTTTGGGTTGAAAAGAATCTTTTAAAACCATCTCATTCCAACCCCTGCCATGGGCAGGGACACCTTCCACTGTCCCACGCTGCTCCAAGCCCCATCCAACCTGGCCTTGGACACTTCCAGGGATCCGGGGGCAGCCACAGCTGCTCTGTGTGCCAGGGCCTCCCCACCCTCACAGGAAAGACTTTCTTCCTGGCATTTAATCTAAATCTTCCCTTTTCCAGCTTAAATCCATTCCCCTTGTCCTATCGCTGTCTGCCCATGTAAGAAGTCACTCTCTGTCTTTTGTTAAGCACCAAGCACCCTTTTTGTACTGAAAAGCCACAGTAAGTTTTCCTCAGAACCTTCTCTTCTCCAGGCTGAACACCCCCAGCTGTCCCAGCCTGTCTCTGCTACAGAGATGCTCCAACCCTTGGAGCATCTTCATGGCCTCCTCTGGATCCACTCCCATAGGTCCATGTCTGTCTCATGCTGAGGATCCCAAACCTGGCTGCAGTACTCCACGTGGGGTCAGCCTGAGCAAGAATACCCTGTGCAGAGAGAAGCAGTCATTGGCAGGTGATCTTCCTGGACATTTCAGTGTCATCTTCTGCTTTTGTTGTTAAGTGCTCTGTTCATCTCTGGATACATCAGAGGGTAAGAGCTGCATAATTGGATCTAGCAAGGCAACTGGGTTTGAAAGAGTTTTAGGAAACACCTCCATGTATATTTAATGTGCATGTTCATAAGCAATTAAGTGAATATTTGAGTTGAGATACTTTCTGTCTCACACACTTTTCTCTGCATTACATGCTCCTTATGCTTGTATATCCAAATTTTATTTATCTGTTAATAGATTTTTTACCACATTTCTAATCAGAATATGTGCCCTTGACATTGAGATGCTACAACCTGCCTGCTGCTCTTATCAGTGTTTAGCCTAAAAGAATACAGGCAGATCTTCTCCCTGCTGCAGCTATATTAGATGAGGAGTTCACCACACTTCTTGTGAGCTACTGTCCTTCCTAGTTTGCTGGTTCTGCTGCTTGTGGGAACCATTTCCAACAAAATAAATGAGATAGACATCCAGATTTTAGGATCTTTGCAAATGTGTTTCCTTTTGCAAATATGTGAAAACAAAATCACTTTACTGTGACATTTGTGGTTCACATAAAGAACAGGAAAGTTTGGCACTGAGGGTGAAATAAAATTGACAAATAATGAAAACATTTAGTACAAATCAAGCAATCAGATTCTCTATTTCTGCTGTGATTTTTAGGTTACTTAGAGCACCTTATTTACTTGCTACCTTTTCAGGAAGTTTTAGGTTTACGGTTCCATAGGCTTCATCTTAGAACACACCTGGCTTGAGAGTGTTATGAAGCAAAAAGGTGGAAAGAAGTAATACAGAACTCAGGATCACATTGCTCTCAGGAATATCTTCAGCCGTGTTTTCCAATGGCTGCTGTGCTGTTCTTTTCTACAGTGAGGTTTTCTGGATATCAACTGATCTAAAATGGTTGGAGAAGATGATTCAAAAATTGTCTGATTTAGTTTTAAGAGCACAGAAATTAAAGTGTGCATGAGCTCAGCTTTCCTGTGATGCATTAGGGGTCAGGAGTGAAACACTGTCATCAGAAAAACATGTTGGGCAAAGCTGGAATGCAATGCTTGAAATTCAAGAAATGTGAGACTATTTGGCTTTAAATGACAAGCTGAGTAGGAACATGAAACTTTTTAATCTTCAGGATATTATGTATTAAAGTTATTTAATGCTGAAAGTGGACTTGCAAAATATTAGTCATTATGATTCAGGTAACACTGTGAAAAGGTAACACTGCTGCAGCAAGAACTGTGTTTAAAGTCTCTGCTACAGTTTTTTAATGTTTAAGGCACTTAGCATATATTTCTACTAAAAGTTTAAAAATCTATATTTCTATTTCACTTTGGTGTGACTTCACGTATCTCAGCTTGTCCAAAGGTTTTAATTCAACCCCTGTGCTTTGGCTTCCCTCTGGGCCTGAGTCCAGAGGAGCTTTCACTGCAACATCTCCCCCTCCTGTTTGAACCATGTAGACTCCCTTAACAGCTTTGTTAATCATTTGCCGAATACATTGAAGCAAAGTCTTGGACATTCAGAAATCAGGATGAGGTCTAATGTAAGGGATATTCTATCCCAGATTTTCCCCGTTAAGTTTCTGATATTTTTCTCTGAAGTTTGTGATAATCATCAGTGGACAAGATCAAGACTTGGCTGGAGACCCTCAAGGCCTGATCCTGTCTGGCAGATTACTGTTTGTAGTAGTTCAATATCCACTGAAGTGCTCTTTCTTCCCTGTCCTACTAGTATGGATTTCCCTTTCCAACAGCTCTTCTGTCAGCTGTTATCCATCCTATTCAGCATGTGGAGTTTGTAACAGGTCCTTGGAAAAAAACAGAAACCCCAAAACCCTCTAGAGGGAAATTTCTGAGCATTGACACAAAATTCCATGTACAACGCTGGTTCCATTTTCACCAGGAGCCTTTTCCAAAGCAAACAGCTCACTTTCCTGTTAACAGGGAGGTGTGAGGCTGTGGAGCTTTGTAGCTGTGTGAATCCCACTGCTGTCCCAAACAGCATTGCTGTTTCCTCTCTTCTTTCTTTCCTCTTTGCTTCCTGGGGCTTTATTTTCTGTCAGAGGTCCATCCTTTTTGAATGGCTGTCAAATGCTTGTGCAGGTGGCAGGAGTGAGGAAGTGGTGGAGCCTGGAGCCACCGCAAGCTCCAGTGGATCTAAGATCATTGATTTGAGCTTGTGATAGACTTTGCAGGTAATACTTAGCACACTTAGTTTTCTAAGCTAACAAGGACTTTTGTTCAGACCATGGGAAACTGTTATGAAATCTACACAGTTTCAGTTGAGTAAAACCAAGAAAATTGTAGGTTGATCCTTCCCCAACAATATGAGATTTCATTCTATCAGTGACCACTGCAGTTCTCTTCAGCACTTGTTGGCGTATTCCAGGATGAAAGAGATCAAGCAGAAGTTGGAATTAGAGGGAATATGATTCAAGATAATTTCTGAAATTAAGGATTTCAGAATGTAAAGATGAGGAATTGCACAACAATTCTTCAGATCATTTGGATTTTGAAAAGGAAAAAACAGGAGGTAGATGCTGGTGTTCTTTCATTTGAAAGTGTAACAAACAGAAATTACCCAGCCAGTACTTCAGAAATGTTTAATAAGATCTAAATTTGTTCATTCTTAAATGCTCTTCTCACACAAATGATCTGTCTGACCTAAAGTACCTTGTCTTTCACTCTTCAAATGAAGCAGGAGAGAGTCTGGCAGGGGTTTCTCTTGGATTGTTTGCATGGGACAAGTGCTTTTAAATACAAGTGTCATATTCACTGTTCTGATGTTTTTGCTCAATATTGCTCCTTTTCTTTGAGAATGGCTGAGAGGTTACTGTCTCAGAGTGGAGACTCAGAGACTGAATATCACCTGTGGCTCACAGCACCTGGGGTGGCCACTGTCTTCCCCTTCAGTATAGAACTCTCGGTCTCCAGATGCAGCAGCAGCCCTTCATCAGAGCATGGAAATGCTGGGCTTGCTCACTGTCTGTGCATGGTTTTTGTCTGATACCAAAGACACTTCATCCGTAATGTCTAAAATGCTGTCGCCTGGGCCCAGTCCAGGGAGTTTAGTGAGTGCAGACCCCTGATTGCCCAGGGAATCAGCAGTTGATGTACCACTCTTCTGGAAAACTAAGGAGGTCTCCAAAAAGTCTATTTTATATTGGGTTAATGCAGATATAATGACTTCTTCCCACCTTTTTCAAAAGTATGCATTCTAGAAAACTTCAGGTGATTGTTCTGGATATCAGGAAGGAATTTGTATAAACGTAAAGTGACATTAAGATAATGAGATGTAAAATGAATCATGACCTCAGGGCAGAAAACCATCTGATGATGGTAAAGGAGAGTGTGGCATAACTGCAAAGGGGGATGGGGAATGGGGCAGGGATAGTGACTGTGTTATTTCTGCAGATTCACACAGCACAATATGATATCTGGCAGCCTGTGATGATACGATGTCTTCATATCATCACAGGCTGCCAGAGCCATCCCTTCACTCCTTTTGAACATAGGCAGGCAGATGAGCTCCTTGATCCAAAAGCTTCTTCAGCCATTCTTATTAGTATTTTCTTAATGGTTCTGACTGTGGCTTTTCTCCCCTGTCTCCTCCCAGCACTGGGGATTTCAAGGTTCAGCTTGCATAACAGGTAATAGCAGGCATTTCCTCCTCCTGCATCGGGATATCCTGGCGCCCTTCAGTCTCTCTCCGACTGTGTTTAAAACAGACTCCAGCACAGGAAAAAAAAAAAAAAAAAAAAAAAGCCCAGTCTAAAATTAGCAGCCATGGTAGAAGAAAGGCCCACGTCTGTCCCCTGTGCTGTTTGTCAATGAAAGAACACATCCAAACAGGGCCAGAATGCATTTCCGCTCTGGAAAAACAGACAGGTCAAGTTTGGAGAGGATGGGAGAGTACAGCAGGCATCACACCGACAGTCAGGGAGAACTATCCCGAAGGTATCCACAGTTACACACACATGAAGGGGCTGTAGGGAGGGCTTTTATGGCAAGGCTGTATATCCGCCTTTTGGAAGCACTGACTGGTGCTTGAGGCTCTTGCTGTACCTGGAAGATGGATCAGGTGCTCTGAGGGTTACAGAACCTCTGCAGTCTCCTCCTCTCATCTGGATTTCAGGTTCCTCATCCTTAATGGACCTAAAAAACCTAACCATTTTATTGCTAGGAGACTGTATTTAAATGATCTAGGCCAGATTCTGATTTTGCAGTGGTGTAAACATAAAGTCTCAGTAGTTTTATGCCATTCTTAATATTCTGAGTTGTTAAAGTTGAAATCAAAACTTTAAATTAAATGGTATTGCTTTACTATAATCTGTTCTTTGCATTAATAATATATTGATAGATATATATAAATGTTGTATTCTTAATCTGATCTTGTAAACAGCTTGAATGTTACTCCATTAATGACAGTTTCCTGCATGAATATTGTGTAGGATTGGACTCTTACTGTAATGAATACTGAAGTTACTTACTTTATGTAGTAATGAAAGGTATTATTGCAGAATGTTTACACTTTGTTGACACTGCTGTCAAAATGGAATTGTGATAAACCCACTTCCTCTTTTCCTCATGCAGTTCTGTATACAGTCCATGAGAATTGCTGAGGGAATTTTATTTATGGCAGTCAGTGGTATGAATTGACTGTGGCTTTCTTTGCTGGACTGCAGATCTATCTGTTTGTCAAAATCCAGCTGGTGGTCATTGAGTAAAATTCAGTAAGCTAAAATCAAATAAACATGTTTCAACAAGACCAAAAATTTGCTCAGCCCTTCTGCTCTGCTTTCTCACAGTTCCTTTAGTATATTTTGCCCTGCTAAATTGTGGGATTACGACATATCCAGTTTGTTTCTCTTATGTTTGCCTTCCTGGTTTCATAGGAAATAATAAAGGCTTGGGGTTTTTTTGGTTGGCAGAAGCCTCATTATGACATATGCCAGATAAAAAAGCTTCTATTCACGTGCTGCAGAATCTCATGGGGAGAGCTTGTCAGAGACAATGAACTTGCTTTTAGATATAAGCCTTTTTGCTATTCTTTGTACTTGAAAGATTTATAAAGTAAGAAACACTTTTCCACCTGGATTTAGTGGAGACTGAATACTTTTCCATCGGTAGAAAGGAATGCACTTACTGGCAAGCTGGAACACAGCAGCTATGGCCTCCTCCCACCACTGGGTATCCTGGGAGATGATGGGGAGCTCCATCAGCCCCAGGACGAAGAGGAGCTGGCCGGCAGTCAGAGCCACCGTGGCAATGAGGTTGCAGGCGCGCATCATGTCGAACTGCACTAGGGAAACAGAAGCAGCATAAAGTTACAACAGTATAAATTGGAAAAAAGAAAATCCTGACTGAGAAGGAATATAAAGTTTGTCAGTCCACAGAAAACAATTCTCAGACAGCAGTTCCTTCTCCCAGCAGTCCCTTGCTCTAACTGCCTTCCCTGGGGTCTGATTAAGAAAGGATTTTCATCAGGATGTGTATTGATTCTTTCCTTTAGTTGCACAGCATCCTCTCAGTATTGCTTCAGTGCATGAAACAAGCAGCTAATTTCCCAGAATGGCCCATTGGAGATGCTGGAATTCTCTTCACTGAAGATTCTGCCTATAATCCATAGAATTGTTTGGGGCAGGATTGATGCTTGCTTTGTATTTGTGTGTCACAGACTGAAATGGAACCATGAATAGTTTTTCAATGCCCTAAAATAATAACCATCCCTAAGACAAACTAATAACACCCTGAATTTCTTTTTCCCCTAGTCCATCTGTATTGTCCTAAAAAACATCCCATGGATGTTAGTGCTAAGGTCTTACTGGTTTACAGAAGCTTTGTTTAGAGGATTCTTGAATTTTTCTTCTTTTACCCTTTATTAATCTTTCCGATACACTGCAAAGACCCTTAGATTTCCATCTGTTGGGAAATGGTTGTAATGAAGATGTCAAGGCTTGGCAGTTCTAATGAGGTGTTAGGGCATAATCTGCATGTACAGGTAAAAAGTTACCTTTGTAAAAATTGTGTGTGTGTGTAAATATACATATATATATTAATTCTAATAATATTTAACAATGAAGTTGTTGGAGTATGTTGTGGGGTCTACTGTTGACCACCCGGCCAGAACAATGATACTGATGAATTCTACTACAAGGAATTAAGGGATATCTCTAGATCAGCTCCCCTGGGCCTTAAGGGTGATTTTAAGTTTCCAGACATCAACTGGGAATATCGTACAACAGACACAAACAGATCCAGGAAATTTCTGAAGCATGTTGAAGATAACTTCTGGTGCAGGGACTGAAGGGCCAACTAGAAAAGGTGCCCTCTGAGATGTGCAATTTGTAAAGAGAGACTTGTGGGCAAAGGGGTGACCTCTTAATAGTGCAGGAGCCAGCAATTCCAAAGCACGGGGAATCATGCAGGCAGGGGAGAAGGAGGGCCTGGCTGAGCAGGGATCTTGAACTGAAAAGGAAAGTGTAAAGGCCAGGGTCCATACTGGAACACCATGACAGGGAGGATGACAAACTCGAAAAGGACATTGAGTAATGGGAGTATGCCCGAGGCAGGGTGACCAGGATGGTGAAAGGCCTTGAGGGTAAGACACGCAAGGAGTGGCTGAGATCACTTGGCCAGTTCAGCTTGGAGAAGAGAAGGCTGAGGGGTGACCCTGTCAGATTCTGCACCTTCCTCAGGGGGAGGTGCTGATCTCTGCTGTCTGTTGCCAGGACCTGAGGGAATGGCTGGAGCTGTGTCAGGGGAGAGTTATGTTGGTTATTAGGAAAAGGTTCTTCTCCCAGAAGGTGGTTGGGCACTGGAATAGGCTCCCCAGGGCAGTGGTCGTGGCACCAAGACTGCCAGAGCTGTGGTTTGTGGTTTGTTTGCTCTTAGCGATATGTTTTAGTTTTAGGTAGTCCTGTGAGGAGCAGGGAGCTGAGCACAGTGATCCTTGTAGGTCCCTTCCAACCTGAGATAATCTATGATTCTCTATTAAAGAACAAATGCAACAGTGATTATAGACATGGACATCTGTAGTCTTGGCTAGAAACCTGATTAAAATGTGTCTCCCAGCTGGCGACTGAATTGAATATATTAATTACAAAGTTGGGTACTTTTAGTCAGGCTTTTTTTCCGACTTCTCCTGTTAGCCTGATGGATGTCCTGTTTTTATCCTTTTCCTTTCTCTCTAGCAAAAGGTGGTAGTTACAAATACCATTGTGCCAGTCCCACATCACTTGCTATGTGTCATTGCTATTCTGAAATAGAAGTAGCACCATGTTTAAGTTGGCATATACTAGAGAAAGACAGACTCTGGACATGAATATTCAGCAGATTTTTAGAAATGTTTTAACTGGCTTTAAGTTTGGTGGATGCACTGACCACTAGAATTTGGTTCCTGATCTTCCAAGGAGACTGCTAGGAAGTGCGGAAAACAAAACGTGATATAAACAAGGGTAAATTTAATTGTGTTAATCCTGAAGTCTGACCTACTTTTGTGAGTCATAAAAATGTTTACCCTTTATTTTCCCCTCACAGGCCATCTTCAGCTTTCAGTTGTTCTAAGCAACTCATTTAATTAAAATTTAATAAAATATAGTATTGTATCTGAAGAGTTAGTTAAGAACCATAGTCCGTTAAACTTTTTCCACTGAATAAAATGTTAAGAAGGTAACATACTAAGTATTTTTGGCTTCTCCTAGTGAGTTAATTTCAGACCAGAGAAGAAAGTTATTTTACTCAAAAAAATAATTTGTTCAAAGATTTTGTGTTTAACTTCCAAAGTTGCCCTTTTAGCATTGGCAGCTTTTCCATCTCTTGCCATGTTGAATACTCACAGGTCATGAAGCACATTGGCTGATAATGGAATCACAGTCAGATGTCTGAACTTCATAAACACCAGGAAAACTTTGAACATTCAGACGGACTCAGATGGACTTCTCTAATACTTTGAGCACCAGTGCTTGCTGAAGAGATAGTAATGACTTTCGAAGGAGAAATGCCCAAAGTAAGAGCAGACTTGCAGCCATTATTAGTACTTTCATTTGGTGATAGAACTATCTGTAGCGTCAAATCAAAAAATTGTTGCCATAATAGATTCTGTTGCCTTGTCTGTATATAGTATGTATGAGCTCAAAAAAAAAAAAAAAAAGCAGCCTCTGTATATAAATAACCTTTAAAAGTCTGAAGTTTATGCCAGAAATACATACTGGCCTGTGACACAGAAATTAAGACCAAATTTTTGCTTTTGCTTCTGTTTGTGACTTTTTTAAACACTTACCTGTATTACAGATTTTAGCTTTGCCATGGATGATGTTATATCATGCATACTAAAAATAGTGAGTTTCTGCCTGTGACTCAGTTGAACTTCATGCAAATTTGTAACAATTTAATCTTTACAAAATGGTTCTTTGATCACTGTCCTCTCCTGCAGCTGGAAGTGCAGCAGCACTGAAGGGTAACACTGATGATCTTTGCTACTGTTTGTAAGAACTCCACACTTCAGGGTGTTTCTTGGCCTAATACACTAGATCCCTTGGAGACCTGTGGAAATGCAATGGGTATTTTGCATAGCTGCTCCTTTTAACCAAAAAGAAAGTTGCACATGGTCCATGGAGCTGCAGCAGGCTGATGACTGGTAGAATAAGAAGGAAGTAGCTGGTATGATGTCATTAAATGGAGAGACAATTATTTTTATGGAATAAGGTATTACAACCTGAGTACCTTTCCATCTCGCGTATGAGAGATGTTGGCTTATTCTAACAGGTTTAATGTATGATCTGTCATCTTTCGGTTTTGTTCCAGAATGTTAATGATTTCTCTTGGGGAAAAAAGCAAACTTAGAATCCTAGAATTGTTTAGGCTGAAAATGAGCCATAAGATCATCAAGTCCAACTGTTCCCTCAGCACTGCCAAGGCCCCCACTAACCATGTCCCCAGGTGCCACATCCACACATCTGTTAGATCCCTCCAGGGATGGGGACTCCACCCCTACCCTGGGCAGCCCATCAGTAATGTATAACTCTTACAATAATGCATGAAATCCTTTCTTCTTGCAGTAGAGCTTGTTAATTGTGTTCAGCCTGAAAGTGCAAGGTGACTGTGCTTCCTTACTCACAGCTGTTGTGACTTTGCATGCTGTCAGCTCAGCACATTGTAATTTTATTTTGTACATACACAACCCTAAGCTGAGCTTCTGCACCAGCAGCTCTGACCTCTTTTTAGTGATGACAACCAATAGACAGTATGGATCAAGAAAGGGAATTGAGTGTGCAATGTCAAAGTATTTCTTCAGAGCTCAACCCAAAGCCATTGAAGAGGGAAATCTTGTTGAGGAAGGCCAAGACACAAAGCTCTTCTCCTGCGTGAATGACTGCTCAATCCAGGAATAAATACTTCTAATCTCTTATAAAACTGGCTGCAATATAGTTTTTGTAAAATCTGTGAAATTTAGTATTTACCTTTGTGCTCTTTTACTCTATTTTAAATCACATGTACAGCAAAAATGCCTCAGTAGCCAGCTTTAGTCTATTCTGATGAGTTTTCTGTGAATTTGATAATTAGTATAAATTTAGGATCATCTGTTCAACCATTTCAGCTTCATTTATAGTAGCCATGATTCCAGTGTCACTTTCTGTGGCCACTGCAGACTTCATCAACTTTTGCATTTTGTTTGTTAATGACAATTTGTAAAACAAGATGGTCATAGTGGGTTTAGTGTCTGCACAGTTACTGGTGTCATTTTTGTTAACCTCTCACTCCTAGAATCTGTTGCCTAAGACCATTATGACATAGGTATTTTGTATTTTGGATATCCTACTTTTTTTGTTTTGAACTCATTAATGTCATTTGTCTCTTGAAATTTAACTCTGATGGAGTTCCCTCCCTGTGGCCAGAGGTGGGTGTTCCCTATAGCTGGAGGTCAATACTTCCAGCAGAATAGACCTAGACACTGCAGAAAGTGTTTATTCCTTTGTGTCCATCTGACAGGTGAAAGAGGGAGGACAAGCCCTCCATCAGTACCTTCATTCACCTCCCTTAAGATGCAACTTGGCTATTGAGAGCTGGAAAGGGTTGGAGCTGAATGGCTCCAAAAACTCTGCTCTAAGTATCTGCTGTTCAGCAGTATACAGTGCTGGGTTTTGCCTTTTTCCTTCTGGAAGCCCATTGTGGGCCCCATTTTCTCTGAGAAGCACTTATTTCATGGACAGGGCATCCAGATGGGACTCTTGTGCAGCCAGGGCTACTGGCTTAATGAATTCTGCTTTGTTTGAAACAGTGAGCAATCAAGAGTCAAACCCCAAACTCTAAGGATGAGACCAAGTCAGATTCCTTGTTTTTCTCACTTCCTAAACCAGCTGTATCCATCCAGATTAGAGACGTTAATTTGATTTTCTTATTTACAAGCAGCAATTTTGTTGTTTTGATTCATGATACTCCCAGAACTGTTGGTGTTATGTTCCAGGATAGCCCCAGGACTGTTTGCAGGAGTAGGTTAATCATTCTGGAGAGTAATTTGCAGTGTTTTGGGATAATGAGGAAGGATGATCTCACTGGAAAATTACATTATGTTAGTTGCTTAATATGTGAGTGTTTCTTACCCTTTTCTGTCTGCATAGAGGGGAAAAAAAAACCAGTTAAGTGGGAATTGAAGCTTTTTAATGATTAAGCAAAATGGCTCAAGATATTTTCGTAGTAGTCTAAAACTCCCCCTGAGAAAGACCCCTTCAGATAAACAAAAATTTTAGTGCAAACTTTAGTCCAGCTTCTGTGAGTAAGTTACTAAGTCTCCAGCCCTGGGAAGAATCTAGTGACCACACATTTATTCAGTGCATGGGAACAGTGCTGACTCCCAGCAGCTCTGTGTGCCTTCACAATCTCCTGCTGGCATCTGAGCTCTAGGAGCTGACTGGGAGTGTGCTGTTATTCCTGTCCACTGTGGGACACTAAGTCTGTTGCATCTCAAAAATGGTACTTAAATTCTTAATTAGCTCTTAAACTCTTAATAATGCAGGATGGGTTATGCTCAGCTGAAGGATGGTGCCACGTTAGCTTGCTGTGAAGCTGATTGCGTCTATGATTACATCCGTTCTTTAAATCTCCTGAGGGATATTGCTTCTTGGTTTTGTAATGAAAGGAATTTAAAAAAAAATATTCTGTTGATGCTGTTTCCTATGGTTCTTAGGTTTATTTATTAATCACTTACTCGGTGAATTATTTAGGATGCATTCTAAGATGTACCTGATTGTCCTTTTAAATGCTTCATGTTCATACATTACTTTATTCTGGAAAGGAGGATAAATGGTTGTGTTTCTGAAAAGAAATTTCTAATTGATTGTAGATAAAACTGGTAATGCTCCTTACATTAGGTTGCTTCATTTATTTTTGTTACAACTCATTTTCAATTTCTAGTAGCTGTGCTAGACTTTTTCTTGGGCTGGATGTCTGCAGGCTGAGATCATAATCTGCTGATAAAAATCTAACTAGATAAGTAATTCGGTTTTCTCTAATATAATCAGAGATTCTAACTGAGCATGCTGTTTTCCTCTAGAACTGGTCATTCTGCTGAGGTGTTATTCTGAGATAAAGAATGCATCATATTTTTCAGCCTTTTGGAGTAATTTTTAAAATCCACATTATAAGGATTTCAGAAATGCAAACCAAGTACCAAAATTACCAGAATAGTATGCTTTAACCTAAATGGGTGAAAGGCAAGAGTCAGAAAGAGCAAGGCTTCTGTCTTGCTGACTCTTACTTATGCTGTTCATAAACATGAGTTCCAACCTAGAGAGCTGGATTCTGTATTAATAAATAATTTTAGAAGAAACCCTTCCTTAGAATTAAAAAAAAAACCACTTCAGTCAAACTTTTGGCAACGAATCATGTGTTTCTTTGTTTTGGATGTCACCATTGTCAGCAAAGGTCAGATGTGCTGAGCAGTCTCTGCAGCTGCCATGGAAATCAGCTGGAGCTGTGCCTTGGATACCAAGAGCACTATGAAAGTGCAAAGTACAACCGTGCTTCATTTTACAACATGGGCATAGGAGGTCAGCACTTACTGTTAAAACAATTCTGAGATAATAGGGACAATAAATAGAACCACTGTAATTATTTATTGACTGTCAGCATCATGCTATGCCTCCCAAACCTGTGCTCTATTTATAAAGTCTTCGACATTTAATTTCTTCTGTCGATTTAAACTTGTGGTATTTACATTGTTAGCTCCTTCCAGGATCAATTAGGAAATATACGGAAACACTTTAAAAGTCCTTGTGGAACAAACTAAGCCAAATGTTGGCAGTATCTCAGAGCACCTTTGCATGACTGTGTCACTGAGACCGTGGGAAGGTTTAAAGAGGTGCCTCTGTGATGCAGATGTATTTTGATGGTCTGAATAGTCATTAATTTTTTAAAAGTGAAACAGATCTGAATCTATTTTTTTTCTTTTTTGCCTTGTACCCTTTCCACATGATCATGTTGTTTGCAGGTCTTACTGACTTTGCCCTAAAAAGGGAAGTCTCTCCTGCTCTTTTTAAAAAATCTTTGTAAGTAGCCATAGAGCTTTCAGCAACAAGAGTCCTCAGTATGTTCTGTTGCTGGATGAATATCTTAAAAATTATGACTGCATGGCTATCTCAAAAATTATTTTGTTTTCACCTCCTGAGAGGCTTTCTGAAGTATGCAATTTATGCTTTTTTCACTTAAAAATTGTGATTTAAGGAAGAGGAAGGGAGCAGGGAAAACCCAATCTGTTTTGGCACAATTAAAATAGTGTTCTGATGTGACAAACTGGTGGAATCTTCCATCCCTTTAGGTATTTTGGAACTTTACCATTCAGCTCATCTAAGTGTGAAACTTCACATTTAAATAGTTATTTTGAAAGGCAGACAGATCTTGTCTGGGGAGAGGAGAGTGTGGTTGGTGGGTGATTTTTATAACAGCTTCAGTCATTACTTTTGGAGTGAAGACATGGCTCCATTTACTATTTTCAACATAAGCAAGTGCTTATGGTTAAGTGATGGGCCCTTGCAAACCCAGCATTGAGAGCCTTCAATACAGTGATCAGTTTTAATAGACACAACTGTTTCTGATGAGATATGAGTTGTGTAGATATCATGGTTTGCCTCTTTGTAAACCTCAGCAGGGTATTCTGTATTGGCGGCTTTGATAAATGCATTAACCTGAAATTTTCAAAAGCTCCAGAGCCATTTTCACTCATAATGCTTTAATTGAATTCAAAGTCTTGGTGGTAAGAGTAACCAAACTCTGATTGCTGTGACAGTATTTCTGTGCAACACTTGTGTATGTACTGCCTTGAAACATGTATTAGGTTCATTTTCCTGTCCCGAATCCTAAGGAGTTTTGCACTTTTCCAAAATGAGTACACGGAATTGTACCTCGACATTAAAATGAGCATTCACTCCAATTTGAAAAGCCATGTCTCTCAGAATTCATCTCTACTGGCCTCCATCATTAAATTAGTAGTGTCACTTATTTAAATGTTGCTCATATTTCAGATAGTTGGATGTGAAATCACAAACCCTGAGCTGCCAGCTGCCCGTGCTGCCTCATCTCTGGAACAGCCTGAGCAGTCTATCAGACAATATATATCATGTGTATAATAAGGTTTGGGGCTTTTTTGAATCTGGTGATAGTTCCTGTCTTCTCCAGATGCACTTGGCCTCCGTTCTGGGTCTCTGTCTATGGAAATACATATATGTAGACAAATAACACGTCTACAGCACATTCAGCTGCTTTACTCAGCCTGGCTTGCAGACAGCCAAATTTCAGAGAAATTGGAAATTTTGGAGATATTGGAACTTTGTGTAAATGCAGTGGACATGGGCATTAAGGGGAACAGCTGCCTCTGTAGCAAACCTCAGCTCCTCATTCCTACCCTGAGCAGCATTCTGCCTCAGCCACCAAATGTCCCTGTATCTATGTGTGTGCACCAATCATCCATCCAGGCTGGACAAATGTTTACCTGGGGTTCCTGTGGCAGTCATGTAGCTGCTCCTGATGCCGTGCCTCTCCCTGGCATGGGTTACACTCCTTGTTAGAACTGAATTCCCACGAGCAATCCAGCTCTGAGCATCAGAAATTGACACACACATCCTGCTGTTGAAATTTTCCTTATGTCTCCTGCAGCCCTGAAGAACCCAGTGAGGTTTTGTATCTTTTAAACCCCTCCCTATTCCTGCATTTCCACATTGTTTCTAATGTTCTTTAGACAAAAAGGGACAAACTGTGACGTCGGCTGATGAATAAATCATCTCCCGTGCCCATCCAGAGATAGCCTCAGAGCACGGCAGAACTTAAGGGCGTATTTGTACTCTGAAGTGTGGCTAAAAATACCTAAGTTGATTCCAAGTAATCTGGTGTGTTCATGCAGTATTCCTGGCATGGTACTGGGCCAGGACCTAGGTGGCTTTGAGAAGGGTTGGCTCTGAGAGGCATCACTGGTGGTGTAGCTGTGTGTTCCTGCCACTCGAGGTAGCTCACGTGTCCCTGTGTGGAGCTGCATCGCTGGGTGGGCTGCGCTTGCTCACCTGTGACATGGGCACAAAGCTCCTTGTTGACTACTCATGACATGCTGTCTTACCCCTCTTACAGCTCTTACTGAGGCTGTGCTTCTACTGCCTGTGGGCTTTTTCTGAGGCATTAAGAGATGCAGACAAGAGCATAATCTTCCAGAATTTTGCAACAGCTCTGAAACTGCAGCTCCATAATCTTTGTCAAATGTCTTTGCCTACACTCAGGTGACAGGAAAGTTAGGCTACTTGACTGGGTTTCCTTAAAGTGTTTGAAGAAGGGTTATACAGTCTGAGTTCTCAGTGAAGCATTTAAGTTTGTATCATTCAATGGTTTGTCCAAGTTATAAAAGCTTAGATTGATGTCCTCTTAGCTGGGCTGATTCTCAGCATAGGTGAAGGTTTCAGATCGGAGAGTTTATTACCACTAAAAAGGAGCCATCTCACCCCTCCTTACACCTTTATCACTTAGCTTGTGTTAGCAGCAGCACTTGTTGGACTCTGATACCACTGCCTAATCCAATGGAAAAATATCCACCAAAAACCCCATCCCATCTCCATGTCCAAAACTTCCACCCTAACCTGGGGATTCTTTTGCTGTTAGTCATCTGAACCATCACAGAAGCTTTTCAGCATCACAGGTGGTTGAAAGAGAGGTACAGGGCTGCACAGCAGGAGGATGAGAAAGAGAAAGGTTGGTAAAGACAACCAAAAGGGCCTGGGATCTCCACTTCCAGGAGAGTGAGGTTGAAGGACAAGAGTTGCAATGCTTTCCCATGGGATCAGTTGCCCACACTTCTGATGTTGTGCCTTGCAGAAATAGTTCACATTGTGACACTTCCTTTCCCTGTATTTTTAATAAATTTTCTCCTGTCCGTGGATTTCTTTTTGGGTTTTTTGCCATTTCTAGGAAGAAATCCCTCCCTTTCAGGTTGGTGAGGCCCTGGCACAGGTTTGCCCAGAGAAGCTGTGGCTGCCCCATCTCCCTGAAAGTGTCCAAGGCCAAGTTGGACTGAGCTTGGAGCAACTTGGCATAATGGAATGTGTCCCTGCCCATGGCAGGGGGTGAGATGAGATGGACTTGAAGGTTCTTTCCAGCCCAAACCATTCCATGATTCTGTGATTCCAATGGGAGAAAGAGCAGGCAGAGAAAGTCAGTGAAAAGCAGGTTCTAAGAATGTACTTCTCTCTGCCAGGGAAGAAGCCAGCTTATAGTAGTGCCTATAGTTGGCTGCTAGTTACACATGGCTTGTACAGGAGTCTTCTCTTCCCAAAGAGCTTACAGTTTTTCTGTTGAACTGTGAGATAAATAGCTTGCCTCTCAAATATGTGTATCTGTATGTGTATAAATACATTGTTTTATATGAGCCAGTTTGTGGCCTCTTTTGCGTTGCTTTTGGCAGAACAGGTTTTCTGTGTTCTACAAATGGCATCCAAAATACTTTGTGGTAACTCAGCATTGAGGAAGGTGTTTTTTCCTTCATAAATTTATTTTTAGACGTATGTATGTATATGCATATGTATACACACACACACACCTTCCCTGCACGTCTGTGATTCATCTACAACTGGCAGATGAGGATTGCCATAGGTATTACTAAAATAATTTGTGCTTTCTTATTAGAGAAATTCTTTAGAATGACAAATCCATGGATGCAGAATCAGGCTCATACTGACCATGTGTATGTCCATGGAAACAAAATTGTCTTAAAAATAAATGACACAGTTGTGTTTCCTACTGGGTTTGTCACGACACAGCTACAGAGGGGGGATTTTCCTTTAAGTGCTTTATCAAGATTCAGAATTGACCTTGGCTTACTATTTGCTTCCAGATTAAGTAGGGAATGGATGCTTTACTCCTATACAGATCAAGTCCCTGGGCTTGAAAAGCCTTCTTTAAATTAGAATTAGTGGTTGTCAGATAATTCTTCTGAGCCCTTCATCATGCTATAATTATTACTTGGAAATTTTCATATTTTCTGTCACATTATCCTTCTATTTGACATCAGAAACTGCTGCCAGACAGTTCTGCTGTGAAACTAATACTTCTCATCTGTAGGCACCATACACCTTCTGGCCTGCACACAGCAAGAAATACAAGCTTGTGTGGTAAAAATGCTGCAGGAGCCAAATTCACTGTGCAGCAGCTTGTTCCAGTGTGGAGTACATAACGTACTTTTACAATTTGTGAATGGTACACATGTTCTTCGAGTTAGAATATGGCTTATCAGTATTAATTGGGGAAGTGATTCCAGAGATGAAGCTGCAGATACACATCAAGGAACTTCTCCCACAGTCTAATCCTTTTTATAACCATTTATTGTCATGAAAGTTCTTTCAGTTAAAAAAATCTTGAAAGGGTAAGGACTTAAAAACCTTTGAGAAATTTTCTGTTTGTGATTTATGCAGGCTCAGTATTAGCAAATGTACAAAAAATGTTTCTGCATGATTTTATTGGAAAGTATGATCTGGAATGGGTCCACGTTAAAGCATTTTTAAAAGAAATTCCTCTAATATTTCTTTGGTTTCTCTCCAGAGGGATCTAAGAAACTCCAAGGACCAATTTCAAACCATGAAAAAAATCTGGTTTGAAATCATGTATGTTATTGATGCTGCCAACCATCCCTCAGAGGTGCCAGAGCTGTTTATGAGCATCCTTAAAATCTTGGGAAAGTCCTGTGGTCTGTTGAAGCATGGACTTTATAGCCATTTGTTCTGTTAAATTCCATGCCTCGAAGGGTGCAGCGGAAGCACTGACTCCCCTTCGAATGGCTGCTCACAGCCTGGCTGCTGGGATTGCCGGGGGGGTTAGGGGAGAAACCTTTTGGCACCAGGGTAGTTGTGGCCCCAGACACGGTGTCTGCAGGTTATTTTGGACAGTCTTTAAAGTCCCTTCCAACCCAAGCCTCTCTGTGATCCTATTCCAGCGCAGTTCTGCTCTGGGGGAGCAGGGTTGCACCATTAATGCTATGAATGTGATACATAAGGTTTATTATTTATTAATCAGTTCTGTAATTCTCATGTTATCCAATAATTTTCCCAAGCTCGGTGTAAGCTATTTGTGTTCTTCAGATCCCACAAGTCTGTGAAAGTGCAAAATGAAAAATACACCATGGGTAATGATTTTTGTAGTCACCAAGTTGTATATTAATTGTATTTTTTCACCAAGAAGAATAGTTACACATTTTAAGACCTTTCTCAATTTTACATGTTTTACCACAACTATTTCTGTCTTTTCTGCTCCTGGCATTTCCAGCATAAGCAAACAGAAGGGAGAAATAACTCAACATGTTGCAATATCAACATTGCAATATCTTTTCAAGATTGGGGTTTTTTTTAGTTTTAGGGTATTCAGAGAAACCGTGGTTGCTGTTGCACTGAGGAGGAAGGGATATCTTACGGCAGGAGCCCAGGAGGGAGAGGTGAGCTCAAGATGTCTCAGAACTTTAGACTTACACTTCACAGATTGTTTTATCAAAGCAGATCGATTCCTGGGCTGTATAAACCAGGCAGCACAATGCAGATTGCTGGTTTTGAGGGGGGAGGAGGAGTTTAGTTCATCACTGGTGAACATCATGCTTCTTGTTTTCTGAAATTAATTTATTTGGGAATGAATGTGAAAAGATGTTTAGATTAAGATGGATAACAATGATTTCAGGGTTAGGCCATTGAACTCCTGGGGACCAGGTGCACCCTATCTATCGCGACCTCGTGTCTGCAGAGAAGACAAGAGACTGTACTTACATTTGACAGTGCTGCGTGACTCCTGGAACCCAGCCGATTCTGAACCCCATCCCAGGGCTTCACACTCCTGTTCCTCCCCTTGCCCGTGCCTGGCACTGGTGCTTGCACCCCCTCGGCTCCGCTCTGCCAGCCAGCACATCCTCCAGAGCCCCACACTGCGCTTGCGCCCGTCCTCCAGCGTTTGGTACACCCAGTTGGGGGTAAAGGCAGCCGCGTTGTTAAGGATGAGTGAGACCAGGGCTACCAACACAGCTGTGGCTACCAGTTTCTGGACAGTCATATCTGACTGTCAGCTTGCTGCCAGTCTCTAATTGCAGACGACACGAGGTCCCAGTCAGCTGCAGCACATTGAAATTGGGCTGGGAACAGGCGGCTGCGCTGGGGTGTTACAGGGGGCTAGAGGACATCACCGTTCATTCTTGAAGTCAACTCCAGAGAGGTTTCTGACCAAGGAAATGAGAATTTTGTGAGGTAGATAGGAGAATTCCATAAAATAAGAACACAAAGAAGCTTTTTTAGGTCCTTCCCAGCGCTGACTTATCCACCTTCTTGCACCTTGATAAGTAATGCCAGTCCCGTGGTGAACTGGATGACAGGGAGGTCCATTCCGTGTTGGATGGGGCGAATCCAGACAGAATCCAGTCTTGGGGCAGGAGAGCCTGAGCTGAGGTGGGGCAGAGGTGGGATGGGATGCTCGCCGTAGCCTGCCGAGCACCGGGTCCTCCAAGCCAACCAGCGCTGCTCCAAAAGCCTGGGTTTGGGTGCAAACTTCAGAATATCCTGCAAACGGTGACAGATGGCATCCTCTCAAAGCCAAGCCGAGCCAGAGGGGAATGCGGTCATCGCAAAGGTGGTCTGTAAGTCTGGAGTATCTCGAGGAGACTGCTCTGCTGTGTCCCTCTCCGAAGAGCCGAGCTGTGAGTGCCGGGACGAGAACAGCCACTGCGGTGAGGAAAAGGCCCCCCCACCTCCCCACCAAGAGGAAATGGCTGTTTTTGTGGCTCGTTTTGGTGAGCCTCAGGGCGTAGTCGACTGCAAAAAAAAAGAGCCACTGCCACGGCAGTCAAACATTAACAGGATGTGTTTCCTGAAAGGAAAAGACTATGGAGACTTCTAAAGTTGTCCCTCCTCCCCTCGGAGAGCCCCCTCCCCGCCTCACGCCTCCTCTCCTCGCCGCTGCCCCCAGCAGGGCTGCCAGGACCCGCAGCGTCTCGGGGAGCCCGAGGAGCACAGCGGAGCTCCTCGGGAAAAGGAGAGAAGGAAATCCCAGCGTCAGCCCTCGGAGCATCAGTTCTGTGGAAGTGGACTGAGGAGGCGGATTTTGAAATACCTTCTACTAGAAGCAAAACAATATTGGGGTTCGCTGCTGGACAGCGCGACGAAAGCGCTGCGGGGGTGCCCTGATGTCCGCGTCCTCTCTGCACCGTAGGAGGGACCGTGGCAGATAAATAGGGAGTATAAAATCTCGAGATTTTCAACCCGATAACAAAACAGTTTGGGGGTGTCTGCAAAGGCAGGCGCAAGTGTTGGGGTGTGAGTGAGGTTGAGAGTCACTACACGGTGCCGGCGGCCCCGCGGAGCCTCGAGGGACGCTGCCCACCGCGCTCGGTGCCCGGGGCGTGGAAACGCTGCTGCCATGGGCGCCAGGGGATGTCCCTGCTGGCAGCCCAGCCCGGAATGGACTGCCACAGGGCAGGGCAGGTGCTGCTCTGATAAACAGGTTAAAGAGAGCTGTTGAGGGCATTCCAAACTGTCCTTGAACCTGGCTCTTTCCAGAGTGGCTCTCCAGAGGGCTGTTTGCTGTTCCCATCAGCTGCCTCGGCAGCACCGGGACGAGGACAGGGATTCTGGTGGGCACTGCCCTGCGGCCGGGCAGTACTGCCTGGGGTTCTGCCCTTCCTGAGCTGAGCCGGGCACAGCTCTTCAGGCTGCCTAAATACCGCACGGGTGTAGCTCTGCCTCGTACACAGCGAGCTGAAGGCACGGTCAAGCACTGAGGAGACCTGGCACAGACCTGCTGAAGGGCTGGCATGGGAGTTCACATCCCTGTAATCAATAACATTAGATTAGAAACTGATTTAATTTTATAGTGGCTCCGTCTTACCAGGCAAGAGGCTTTGCCCCTAAACAGCTGATACACAGAAGCAAACCAGTCTGAAATTTTTTGCAAGGCAACATTTTATTTTCAAGACTTGTTGGTGAGAGAAGGGGGGAAAATTCCAATAAAGCTATATGCTCCTATAATTAGTTTTCAGCTACTGATATTGAATGTACTAACCTGGCTATGAACTCAACTCTCCTCTATGTGCTCTGATAATTTTTAATCTTTAAACAAATTCAGCTTTAAGTACTTCGAGCAACTTCATCCCTTGAGAGCATGATAGCATCTTTGGTTTTTCTTTTTCCCTGTGATTGGTCATGTTTCTGTACATTTCCGGTTTTAGAACTTTCAGTATAAACACACCGATGTCTGTCATTCTTCAAAGAAATTTCCTACCAGCAATGACCATATTTGCATATTTTAAACTCCTTGGGTTATTTGCTGTTATGGTTCTGTGTTTATCATAAGCCAGGGATTCAGCAGCAAGGGAGATGATTTTTATATACAGATAATGCCAGGAGAGATTTATCTTTAGGGAAAAGCCACACACCTGCTTCTGCCTCTCCCCATTTGATTTCTGTGATTTGATGAAGTCTGAGTGTGTATTTTCAGCAGGGCCCAAGCTTCCTTCTCATGTAACATTTTCAGAAATAGCAATTATATTTTACAAAGGCTAAACAAATCAGTCTAATCATAGAATCATAAAGATTGGAGAAGATAAAGTCCAACCGTTGCCCCAGCCAGAGACTCATGTCCCCAAGTGCTACATCCACACAGCTTTTAAATCCCTTCTGGGATGGTGACTCCACCACTGTCCCGGGCAGCTGTGCCAGTGCCTGACCACCCTTTCCATGAGGAAATTTTCCCTAATATCCAACTTAAACAGTATGGGAATCCTGATCCTTAATAAAAAACAACCTTAGTGAATGCTTCTCTGCTGACAAACAGGCTGTAGGATGTGCTTTTTGCAGCACTCACTGCATTCTGTGGGGCACAGGGGTTTGTATCATGCAACCCACATGGAGCAATCTCTTGGTGTTGGTTTTACGAGGGTAAGTTTGGAACAAAGCTATGTATTCAATGGGATATTATAGATTTATTCTGTAAAGCTGCTTTATCAAATGCTCTGTTTCTGCCAGGGAAGAGTTTTTAGGAGTAGCCTCATCAGCTTTCAGTGTTTGGATCATCCATGAAAAATGCCTGACTTTTTTTAGAGTAGCTCATATAATATCATTAACACTATCAAGAGTTTCATTGAACCCTTACAGCTTTTCATCTATTACTTAGTTCCTTGTTGTCTTTTAGTCCCATGGAAAGATACAACCAGAATCCCATAAATGCATTTTAAAAGCATCAAACCTAATTTAGCTACATCAGATAAAACCTCATTTTCTCAAGTCCTTAGAGTTTTCCAGTCTAGTGGAAGGTGTCCTTGCCCATGGCAGGGGTTTGGAACAAGATGGTTTTTAATGTCCCTTCCTACTCAAACTATTCGGTGATTATCTATAATATAACATTATAGGATGCAATATTAATTGGTTATATATAATATTATGTTCAACAAAGTGGGGCCCAAATTGAAAAGAGGGTTTTTTTTTTACCCTGATCCTGATCAATGTTCATTTTCCAAATATAGCCCATTAATAGAGGGAGAAAAGATTTTTCAGTGAGATGCTTCAGACATATAAATCTCCAGCACCTCTAAATAAAATTCCATTTTTTTCTTTAAACTTTCATGCTAAATAGGCAATGAAAAATATATGGGAACAGAAGGGTTTGTGAGATCAGACTGTGGATGCTGTAAACACAGTTCACACAGAAAAACAGATGTGAAAGGTCAGATACAAAGCGAGGAAACTTCCATCAAATATGTGGTAAAATTTGTGTCCACTCTTAAAAGGCGTCAACATTTGCTTCCCAAATCCCTGGCACTGTGGATGTGGCCTGGAGCCTGGGGAGCTCAGGGTGCAGCAGTGGATGGTGCATCCCTGTGCCTGCTGGGGGGCTTGGGGCTCTCAGGCTGCTCGGGATGCCTTCCCATGGCTCTGCTCCCACTGCTGCTGCGCCTGGGCTTCGTTAAGTTTCCAGCTTCAGCTGATGAAGTACAGATGTGAGAGGCTTTCCAAGGGGGATGAAAGGAGGAGGAGGGGAGGAACAGGAAATTCCTGGAGTCAGAGTTGGGGGCAGGGAAAAATATTACTTGGCATTTTATATGGACAGCAGAGCCAGGCCTGGACAGGAGGGTTGCTGCCTTTTAGGGATGCATGGACAGATTCATCTTTCTCGCTACACTAGCAGCTGTTGGGAGATAAACTGTAGTTTTCCCTGGGATTTAAGTGAATCTGTTCAGCACCTCCTGTTTGTTCACCAGACCCACATCCATCTGCCCACATTTCTGAGGGGCAGCATAACTTGCCCTGGTGGTGGAGGTGTGTGCCTGCCAGGGAGGTTGTGCATCTCAAGGCTGAGGTTGGTCTTCTTGAAACACAGAGAGACGTGGAAGTGGGTTGTGGGTGCTCCCAGGATCCCCTCCCCTCCTCTTTCCTACCCTTTCCTCTCCATGTACCTTATCAGAGCACTGTCCCTCTTGTGAAGGGTGTGTCTGCTGGAAAGAACCAGTCTGTGCTGCAGCTGCATGGGGACCATGGCTGTTGCTCTGCCCTGTGCAGCTGCTCACCAAACCCAGCGGGGTGTGGGAACTCCTCTGGGCAGAGCAAGGCTGGGTTCCTTAAGTGAAGCACTCCTTCAGGTGTTTCTGCAGGGCAGAAGCAGGAGAAGGAGTGGTCGGAGGGAGTCAGTTGTCTCACATGCCATGGGTTCTTGTGCTGGTGAGCTGCTCTGATCGTGTCTCTCATGATGCCAGGATGATTTTTTGCCTTTTCTTTTATACCTCTTTTATATACCTTTTTATAACTTTTTGTATTCTTAGTGGTTTTTAGCCTACATTCTTAGACTTACTTTGTTAAGAGACTAAACATCTTAGAAGCTTTGTAGTTAGGGGTAAGTGTGCCCCAGACCCCAAGGTCCTCTCCAGAACACATTCTGGAAACTAAGATAGAACCATCCAGGAGAAAGCTCCTGGGGAGGGGAGCTCACTCGAGCCTCTCATTGGGGAATCTTTGATAGATCTGCTAATTAGTAACACCCATAATGATATACCAGATTTTTGGGGGGGGAGGGGGGGGCGCATTTTGCAGGGTGCATTTCAATGCATATGACCTGGATGTGTGCACCTAAGGATCCTTAAAATAAATACAAAGGTAAAATCCTTTTTTCCCTTCTAACTGTGTTTGACTCTTGATTTTAAGACCAGGAAAAGGCATCACTCAGAATCTTAGAAACATGGAATGGTTTGGGTTGGAAAGGACCTTAAGGACCATCTAGTACCAACTCTCTGCCATGGGCAGGGACACCTTTCTTTGGTGTTCCTCTTGTCTCTTGCTGTGATCCCTGTGCTGGGTGAGTCCATGCAAGCTGTGCTCTGCTGTGAACACTCCCAAATTCAGTGTCTTTGGTGCAGTTTGAGCCTGGTGTGCTCACCGCCTGCCCAGCTGGGGTGGCAGAAGGCACTGTCTGCCAGAACAAAACCAGCTGCAGAGCACATCAACTGCAGATGTTTCTCCCTCTGAGTTTGTTGCTGCCCCCAGCGTACCCACAGCTGGAGCCTCTCAGGTTCATTTCTCAGGTTTGGAGTGGAGAAGAAAGAGGTGGGATGGCAGAACTCCAGCTCCTCAGGGCAGAGGTACCTGGGTGCCCACGTGGCCCACAGGCAGGTGCCTGGGGGACAAGAGCCCCCAAAGAGGAGTTCTAGGGGCAGTTGCTTCTGCTCAGCAGCTCCTGCTGAACTGTTGCCATCCAGGAAAGCACAACACAGATGAGAGATGATGAGCAACATCTCCTAAATCCTGCTGTGACTCTCTGCACGCTGTTATCTTTTAACTTTGTACTTTAAAATACATTGTGTAGTCTATTTCCTCTCAAAAGTTTCCACTCCCTGTAGTCTAAATAAGAATTCTCATCCGCTCGCCTGTTTGAGCCCATGAACTCTCATCTTCCTGCATGGAGGGACTTGAGAGCTGTCAGAGCTCTGAAAAATAAAGACTTTGATTTCCTTTCAGAAACTCACTGTTAGTCAGCTTGACAAAGCCCAGCACAGACGTGCATTCCTTCACCCAGAGCCAGCTGGCTGTTGCCAGCTTCTTCTGGCACACTGCAGAGCTTGGAAAATGTACTTCTCCTCATGTGCTGTGAAGCACAGTTGTGCCCAGGTACAGCCTTGAGCAGCTTTTCCTAAGGACAGAACTCAACTGGCTGTGTTGATCAACACCATGTTAATCATGTCAATGTTCTTAAAAGGTGTTTTTCCCTCCTTTCCCAGTTCCAGATACAGATAGTGTCTGGAATAAAAGAGAAACCAGTTCCAACTTTTCGGAAATTAGGAAGGTCACATCTGCTGACACAAGCAGAATTTCTGTATTGAGTGGTGATGCACACAAGGATCTTCTGTCAGGCCCATCCAGGTCTGAAATGACCATGTTTTATTTCAATGTTCCTTTTGGCTCCTCAGCTGGGGAGCTTGGACATGTGAGAGAAGAGCATGAGGAGGCTGTATTTGAATACTACTCAGTTGTAAGAAAGGTGTCACTCAGACATGCATTTTTGCTTTTTTAAACCAGAAACACTTCTGATCTTTCTGAAATTTGTTCCTGATTTATTGCTTCTGTTCCTTTTTTATTTTCTCTATACCGTTTGTCCTCAGTGAAGTCTATATCACTTATTTATGTTGATTACGACCTGAAACCTTTATACAAGTTGCACTGCAAGTAAAAGATGCTCTAATTCTAGAGCAAATTATGCAAAGAATTTTTCCTGTGCCTTTTCTTAGTGTATGTGCTGGAGAGCACGTCAGGGTTCACCTGTTCCGCTGCTTCCCGGTTAGTCACTTTCCCCTGTTTGTGCAGGGCTTTCCCACAGCCACTGGAAACAGAAAAACATTTTAATCATAGGAAAACTGGAAGGGAATTTGGTGGCAGGACGTAAAGTGCCATTCTATTCTATTATTTTCTGGTTTTTTCCTGCTTTTAAAATTTAGATCTTTACTTTGTGCTGTGGTGGTGCCTGAGAACTGCACAGACTTCTGCTGAGGGTGATGTAGAAAAAACCCCTTATTTTGAATGCTTATGGTTTTTATTAGTCAAACATATTGCATGAAATTCTGAAGAGCCTCAAATGTGAATAGAATCTGTGAAAATCTCTGCTTGTCCTGCTCTGTGATGGTCAGTTCTGTCATGGTCCTTCTGCTGAGCAGTTCTGCTAGCCATTCCAGCCAGGAGCACGGTCCTCAGCCTGTCCTGCCTTGCCTGGGCAGGAGACTTTGCAGTGTTAACTGTGAGCTCATAGACCAGAGGAGTTCTTGTTCTGAGCATCACAAAGCTTTTCTTCTTGCCGATTTTATGCAAGTTTTAAATTAGAACATGTTTGGTAATTTGTTTCCTACACATCATTCCCTATTACTGAGTAAAACAATTGGGCTCCCAACAGCTGTTCAGTATTTAAACTACTCCAGACTGCAGCAGGAGATTTCCAGTGCGAGGCTAAGGCTTTTCTCATCATTTTAATTTTGATTTCTGAACATCAGTGTGGTAGTATTGTGACTGTCTATAGGCTGCAGCTACAGCTGGATAGGCACATGATCAATGTTTATGTATGTGCAAACATAGAATCACAGACTGGTTTGGGTGGGAAGGGACCTTAAAGACCGTCTAGTTCTACCCACCCCTGCCATGGGCAGGGACACCTTCCACTGTCCCAGGCTGCTCCAAGCCCCGTCCAACCTGGCCTTGGGCACTGCCAGGGATCCAGGGGCAGCCACAGCTGCTCTGGGCACCCTGTGCCAGGGCCTGCCCACCCTCCCAGGGAACAATTCCTTCCTAATATCCAATCTGGATCTCCCCTTTTTCAATTTAAAGCCATTCCCCCTTGTCCTGTCCCTCTGGGCCCTTGTCCTAAGTCCTTCTCCAGCTCTCCTGGAGCCCCTTTGGGCACTGGAAGGGGCTCTTAAGTTCTCCTCAGAGCCTTCTCTTCTCCAGGCTGTACACCCCCAGCTCTCTCAGCCTGTCTCCAGAGCAGAGGTATAACTGCTGTTCTTGGGCATTGGTGTAAATCAAATCCCACAAGATTTCCTTAAGGTTGGGGTCATTCATCTCAGGAACTGACCTTTGTGTGTGAACCTGCTTCTGTTCCTCTTCAGTCTTCACACAGCAACTGGAGTCTCTGTTACACTCACCCCATTCCCAACGTCCTGATGGTTTCCCCTTTCACACTCTCTCTCCTCCCACCTCACCTGCCTTCCAGGTGACACAATAACAGCTCTCCTTTTCTTTCCCATTTCCTGCAGTGAGGCTGTCTGGGAGAACATGGCTCGCATGTGCGTGAAGACTCAGAGGCTCGATGTTGCCAAAATTTGCCTGGGGCACATGGGTCATGCAAGAGGAGCCAAGGCACTGCGGGAGGCTGAGCAAGAGCCAGAGCAGAAGGCCAGGGTGGCTGTGCTGGCCATCCAGCTGGGCATGCTGGTAAATCCCACAGCCAAGCTGTGAAGTGTTTATATCAGACTGTGAAAAATGACCGAGTGAAAGACTGCTGACTGAAGGAAACATCTTTTAAAGATGGTTTATATGTGAAAAATTTAACAAAAACCTGCTTTCTTGGGGCATAAGCCTCTTCCAAGCTTAGTCATTCTAGGTTTCACTGGATATAAAAAAGGCTATATTTTATTAGAGTTAAAATGTTTCAACAAACATGTTTTATGCTCTGATATAGGAAACACAAATTCCATTTTGAAATTATTTGTTTCCGGAATGAAAGACTAGAGCTGTGTGCAGTCACAGAGTGAGGGCTGACCTGAGGTTGTTGAAGGAGTTTAGGCAAAATAGACTTTTTCTGCAGGGCTGGAGAGCTCTGGTCAGTCACATTCATTGCCTGTGCTGTCCCAGGGATGCCTAGTCACCCAGATTTCTATCCTGACTTCTCCCATTGTGTGAGAAGGATCTTGGCTGGATCCAGCTCAGCCAGAGGACAAGGTCTGGCTGTTCCCCACAGTTGGTATGGAGCAACTGTCTCTCATTCCTCCATCTGGAGCCCAAACTGGCAGCAAATGCACTCCAAAGTGGCCCTTGTATCTTGTGTCTGACTTCATTCCCCTTGATTGCCAAGAGAACTGAGATCGAAGCTGAGTTTGAGACCAGCATTGTCATGTGGATTGAAAATTGACTGGTGCTAGTTAGAGGTGTGTGTATTCCACTAATTTAGTGTCTTCAGCAATGATCCATAAGAAAACCAGAAGTTTTTAGTTAGGAAACCATATAAGAGATCCAGGCACATTATCTGTCAGAGGGAAAAACTGGGAAAAAATTTATGAAATAACCCACAGTCTATAGGAAATAGTGAATTAGATAAAAAATAGCAAGGTGCTATGGCAGCAAGAATCAGTTCGGGGCAATGTTTGAGGAGACACCACATCCTGGGGCCTGGATTTGATAACTCCTGTTATTCAGGGCAGCTACAGCTGGAATGATGACTTCCACCCTTTAAGTATCTCATTACCAGGAAAAAAGTTGGTGAACTGGAAAACGTGCAGAGAAAATCAGTGCAAATTGCTCAGCTCTTGGAAAGATTTCACAGACAAGGAAGTCTTGGAAATGGCCAAATAATTAGAATTTGGCTTGAAAAGGTATTTAGCAGTCTACAGTTATTTGATGAGTATGAGAGAGAGAGACAGAGACAGAGACACAGAGAGTAACTATTCTGAGTTAGAGGTAAGGAAAAAAGGAAAATTCAAGCTAAATGTTTGTAAAGGCTTCCTGGCAGAGAAGGCGATGAGGCTGAAAAGTGTCAGTGCTTCTTCTCTTGAATATTTAAATCTGTTTGGAAAGGTGGAAGGGACCTACAGCAAAACAAATGCAGTTCTACTGCTTTTTTCCATCTCGTACAGAATCCTAGGGCAGGCATCTTCCTTTTCCACTTTCTGTGCTTTTTTAAATTTGAAACAATAAGAGACAGAAAGTATTTTTCTGTCTTGGACAGATAATCTCAATTTACTAAATATAGTGTTCAGCTGGACAGCAGTTGGGTGGAGCAGGAAAATGCTCCTTCCACAGGAGCTAGTACCTCTCAGAGCATAAAAATAATAGTTCCATATTTGCTCACCCTTGCGTCAGCATCAGCAAAACCCTCCTGTTCTAATTCTGTAATAAATTCTTAACATTTATTCCCAGGAATGGAGCTCAGTTTTCCACGAACAGCACTGCTGCCTCTGAGACCTGCTGGGAGGTCACAGGGCTTCCCTGGCTTGCAGCACCTTAATTCCCAAACCCTGAGTGCCAGGATCTTCTCCTAAGCCTCACCCCTGGGTGGGCAGCATGGGCGGTAGCTGTACCCCCAGCTAAGCGTGTCTCCGTTTTTGGTGATTCGCTCTCCTGATGACAGCATTTGATCATTGGTGACTTGCTTTTGTCACCCCCCTCCCTCCCAGTCAATCCTGTACAATAAATGTCAGGATCTGAGTGCTTTCCTTGTAAAAACCACCCTGTTTCCCAATAACGTGCTATTCCAGGCTACATTTATTTAGTTGCTTTAACCCCCTGCCTGAATGATTATTGCTTTAATTGCATTGCAATGCCCTGCACTAATAAAGTGCTCCGAGGTGCAGCGCCTGGCGTGACTGACGCAGCGCAGTCGGGCTGACGGGGATTTTGGGTGTTCCTCTCCCAGGAGGATGCAGAGCAGCTGTACAAGGCTTGCAAACGGTATGACCTCTTGAACAAGTTCTACCAGGCCTCCAACCAGTGGCAGAAAGCCATCGAAACGGCCGAGGCTCACGACAGGGTTCACCTGCGCACCACCCACTACAACTACGCGAAGCACCTGGAGGCAACCGGGCAGCAGAGCCTGGCGCTCACCCAGTAAGCACCAGCTGGGGGTACCTGGGGGACTGGGAGCCTCTTTCTCCTGTGGAGACGGGTGAAGGAGCATGTCTAAAGATGACCAGTAAAAACTAATTAAAGTTTTTTCCTGTTTCTAGTGCCTTCTGTCTCACAGAGTAAAAGCATTCCCAGTGACAACTTCCAGCACCCTCTCACGCAAATAATGTGTGGTGTTGAAAAGATCAAGAGTTTGTCAGGGACAGTAGCTAAACCCCACTCATATCCAGTCCCATGTTTGTCTCTGGAAGACCACTGCCATCTTTTCCTTCCTTTTCCATGACAAGAACAATTATTTGCTTTTCCCAAGAGTCCCAGACACAACTGCTGGAGCAGAATTTAGTTTGACTTGGTTGCCTCTGGTGCCTGGTCCTCTCCTGTGACTGCTGAGTCCCATGAGAAGTTAGGGAAGGGTATTTTTGATGTCTTGTATTTCTTGTTTGAGATCTTGTTTTCATATGAGTTTTCCAATATGAAAGTTCCCATCATCATCATCCAATAAGGTCAACTCTGTTCAGAATCAAAGCAGATCTCTGCTGTGCTCAGGCAGACCCAGTGATGGCCATGGTGGTGAGGAGAGGTGGGTGCTGGGGTAAGGGCTGTGAGCTCCCAGCAGTGGCAGAGGCTGATGTTGCAGTAGGTGCTACGATGTGGAGCCTGGGGCATTTGTGACCTGTTCAGCCAGGTGTGCTTGATGCTTGGGGAACTTTGGACCATCACTGGCACTTTTGAAGTATTTCCTGTGCTGTGAAGATCACACCTCCCTCATTCCAAGTGCCTGGCAGTACCAATAAACTTTTAATTTTTGGTGGTGCTGGTGGACTGCAACTGGTCTTACAGTGAACTTACTTACACAACTGGAGCAGTTCTTGCTAGTGGCGTCAGTTGATGGCTGGCAAACAAGATTAAATGGATGTTTTACACAGAAAGAGCTAATAAGGAGGTTGTCATTTCACATCTAATATGTTCTTCTTCTCTACAGCTATGAGAAGTCAGACACACACAGGTTCGAGGTACCTCGAATGCTCTCTGAAGACTTACAAGCCCTGGAGAACTATGTCAACAAGATGAAAGACAAGTCAGTGTTATGCTTGTTCCTTCTACATGGGGCTGTCAGGTCTGACATACAACTCATGATGAGAGCAAGGATGAAGCAGTGTGAATCCTCTCAGTCCCATTCAGCCCCTGCCTTATCCACTATGACCCTCCCACAGCTTTTCAGGTTTATGCTGCACTTGCTCAAGAACTGCCACTTTGGTTATCCAGGCTGACCTCCTGTATAGTGCAGACCTTGGGAGTGTCACACTTGGGTTGGGGTAGAGCATGTGTTCTAAAAAATGTGCTCAGTCTTTAGTTCAAGCTAAGAGTGAAAAACGCAGCCTCTGGCAGTTCTTGTTGCTGCAGTTAATATTGTTGCTTTTCCAGGAGCCTGTGGAAGTGGTGGGCACAGTACTTGGAGAGTCAGTCAGACATGGAATCTGCATTAAAATACTATGCACTGGCTCAGGATTATTTTTCCCTAGTCCGTGTCCACTGCTTTCAAGGCAACATTCAGAAGGTAAAGCAGCCTGCTTCCATCTGCTTCCCGAGTTCTCATTCCTGGGAGGAGCATGGACACGAAGCAAAGCTGTACAATTCCCTCTGCAGGCTGCTGAAATAGCGAACGAAACGGGGAATGGGGCAGCCTCCTATCACCTGGCACGCCAGTATGAGAGCCAGGAGGACATCAAGCAGGCCGTGCACTTCTACAGCCGGGCCCAGGCGTTCAACAACGCCATCCGCTTGTGCAAGGTACGCAGAGAGGTGCAGTGTGCCCACAGTGCACAGGGCTCTGCCCTTTGGCAGCACATAGTGAAGGTGCTACAGGGTGTTTGTGCCTTTTCTTTCCTGAGCACTGCCTGCTCATGGACAGCCCACAATGAAGCTGCTCCAGGTTTCTGCTGACGTCTTCTACCAAGGGTGGATCAATAAAGCCTTGGTGGTTTGGAAAAGTATTTTCTTGAAGAGCTCATCAGAAATTCCCTGAAAGAAGTAATCATAATTTAAGCTGAAAGTCACTTGGGTTGTAGAGGTTTTACACAGAAGGGGGTGAGAGTTTAATACTGGGTGACAGTATAAAGCCACAGGCTTGCCAGAAGTTGGAATTATGAAATTTGTGTGTGCACATCCAGAGCCAAACCTTTGCTTTTGAACAGGCGAATAATTTAGATGATCAGCTGATGAACCTGGCTCTCCTGAGCTCACCAGAAGACATGATAGAGGCAGCCTGCTATTATGAGGAAAAAGGGGATCAAATGGACAGAGCTGTTATGTTATACCACAAGGTAAATGCTTTTCAGTAAAAACTCCCAAACTTTACACTGAAGCAGTTCCTACAGCAGAGGAATGTTAAATCAGCTGCGGTTTTTACTATATCCTGTTTATTAGTAATTTTTTCATGGTAATGCTTTATTAAGCCACTCCAGGGTGTCCTGGGAACTGGCTCTGTAGTGCTCATTCTAGTCTTTGAAGCCTCATTCCTAATTTTGCAGGCAGGACACTTCTCCAAAGCCCTGGAGCTGGCCTTCGCCACGCAGCAGTTCGGGGCCCTACAGCTCATTGCTGAGGACCTGGATGAGAAGTCCGACCCGGCCCTGCTCGCCCGCTGCTCCGGGTTCTTCATTGAGCACGCCCAGTATGAGAAGGCAATGGAGCTGCTGCTCACGGCCAAGAAGGTGAGCTGAGCCCTCTGGTGCCCAGTGCACACATAGAGGAGCACAACAGGTGTGTACCTGCACATTCATCTGTGCAGGTAAATAGATGCAAGAGACACTTGTAAAGTTTCAAGATTCCTCTGAAGCCAGTGATTCAGGGGCACTGGCAGCTCAGCCTTGCCAAAATGCTGGGTACCAGACCAGTCCTGTGCTCACTCCTCTTTAACAAGCTTCTATGGCTGGCTTTCTTCTGCGTTTTGCAAGGGTACAGTAGCCCTTTCCTGGATGACAAGCTTTGGTATAGCTTACTCAGAATTTGTTCCTTACTCCTATTTGTTCCTATACCAAAATATTTAATAAAATATTTATTTGCATTTACTGAAAATGTTATTATCGATCATGCCTAACAAACCTGACTTGTATGTCTCTGAAAATCTCATGTTCAGAGTCAAAATTGCTCAATCTTTAGTGGCACACTTGTGTGAGAACAATGCTCTCATGGAAGAACAAACATATTCTTAGCAAACAAAATGGGACAGTGTGTGCCTGACCAGGGGCTGATGCTAAGACACATAACTACAGCCCAGTGCTCTGGAGAGAGCATCCTCAGCTGCTTGTATTTGTAGCTGATTTCTGTAGGTTAAACCACAAGCAATGTGAGGTGTCATGATAGCGTTTGCAACATCTCATCACTCTCTTGCTCCCATCAGTACCACGAAGCTCTGCAGCTCTGCCTGGAGCAGAACCTGACCATCACCGAGGAGCTGGCCGAGAAGATGACAGTCTCCAAGGAGTCCCAGGATCTCTCTGAGGAGTCCCGGAGGGAGCTGCTGGAGCAAATTGCTGACTGCTGCATGAGACAAGGCAACTACCACATGGCCACCAAGAAATACACACAAGCAGGAAACAAGTTAAAGGTCAGCGTGGATAGCCTCAAAACAAGGGTGTTTTGAAAAGTAAACTTTGAAGCAGACTTCCTACAGTAACTACCCAAATGAAACTTCTGAGCCATCTCGATGGTGTTTTTGCATTCACAATATTTTTCCTCTCTCCCTCTGTGCTCCACCTTCCCTTGCCAGGCTATGAGGGCATTGCTGAAATCTGGTGATACTGAGAAAATTATCTTCTTTGCGGGAGTTTCCAGACAGAAAGAGATTTATATCATGGCAGCCAACTACCTGCAGTCACTGGATTGGCGTAAGGATGCAAAGATTATTGCGAATATCATCAGCTTCTACACCAAAGGAGGAGCCCTTGACCTCCTAGCAGGTTTCTATGATGCATGTGCTCAGGTACTGCCCTTTCTATGACTGCTGGAGGTGTTTGGTTTATTGGCTCTGGAGCAAGACCATCTCCTTTCTCCTCTTGCAGGTAGAAATCGATGAGTATCAGAACTATGAAAAAGCCCACAGAGCACTGACAGAAGCATACAAGTGCCTTTCCAAAGCAAAGGCCAGAAGCCCTGTGGAACAGGAAAGCAAACTTGGCCACCTGCAGAGCAGGATGAGTCTGATGAAGCGATTCATCCATGCTCAGAGGTGAGCTGCAGCATGGAGGGCACAGAAACTAAGTGACAGAAATATCATACCAGGACAGAAGTCGTAACAGCACCTGAAGTTTAATAAATAATTTGCAGCTTGCTGCAAAAAAAGCTGCTGGTACATTTTTCTAGCAGGGAAATCATAATGTGATTTTTAAAAGTGCATTTAAAAAGTTGCATTAAAGATGGAAAGGTAACCTGAAAGAGAAGACCAAGGGAGGTGTAGCCAGAAAGGTGATCATCATAAAATCACAGAATCACAGACTGGTTTGGGTGGGAAGGGACCTTCAAGCTCATCCAGTTCCAGCCCCTGCCATGGGCAGGGACGTCTTCCACTATGCCAGGTTACTCCAAACCCTGTCCAGGTAGGCCTTGAACATTTCCAAGGATGGGGCAGCCACAGCTTCTCTGGGCACCCTGTGCCAGGGCCTCCCCACCCTCCCAGGGAACAATTCCTTCCCAATATCCCATCCAGCCCTGCCCTCTGGCACTGGGAAGCCATTCCCTGTGTCCTGTCCCTCCATCCCTTGTCCCCAGTCCCTCTCCAGCTCTCCTGGAGCCCCTTTAGGCCCTGCAAGGGGCTCTGAGCTCTCCCTGGAGCCTTCTCTCCAGGTGAACACCCTCAGCTCTCCCAACTTGGCTCCAGAGGGGCTCCAGCCCTTGGAACATCTTCATGGTCTCCTCTGGACTCTCTCCAGCAGCTCCATGTCCTGCCTGTGCTGGGATCCCAGGGCTGGAGGGAGCTCTGCAGGTGGGGTCTCACCTGAGTGGGGCAGAGGGGCAGAATCCCCCCCTCCCCTGCTGCCCACACTGGCCAGTCAGCCCCAGGACAAGGCGAGTTTCTGGGTTTTGTTTGGGCTTCTGTCATGAAACCTAATGCAGTAAAAACTCTTGTGTGTCCTTGGCCAGACAAGGTGAATGCTCTCCCTGGGCTGTGACACTTCCCTTTTGCCCTTTCCTAGAGTTTACCCTGAAGACACTGAAGAAGCAGTCAGGCAGTGTGAACTGCTCCTGGCTGAACAGGACTTTGATGATGCCATCCGGCACGGCGATGTCCTGGGATTCTTGGTTCAGCATTATGCACAAGTGGAGGAATTCCATACAGTAAGTGAAGTCTTCTTCCACCCTACAGAACTCATAGTATACACCTGTGCAGCTTGGTGGAGCGTGGCTCTCACGCAGGAAGACATTCCATGGTAGGAGCCTAAATGCGCAGCAGGGAGAGGCACAGCTCAGGAACTATATCCATATTTTTCATTCTATAGGAGGAGAAAAGGAAAGCTCACGGGACACAGAGCATAAATGGTGGTAGATTCTTAAGCATTCCTAGAGATTCAAAGAGAACCTGTCTGGGTGTGTGCCTCAGCAATGCCACCACGCTGTGTTTGCCACCTGGCCAGAGAAGAAAACTGTCAAATGGCAGTTAGCTGAGGAAATGGTGAATCACTCCTTCAGGGCAGATGTGCCACACACCCCCTGAACTGTGACCTGCTGCTCTCATGAAACACGAGGGTGCCAAGTGCGAGTTCCTCCAGCTGTGCTGATGAACTTCACTTTTAATGTGCAAAGCACAAGAAATGGTTTACTGAGGCCCCTCTGACAGTGATCTCTGCATTCTTTTAGGCTTATCGCTACCTGGAAGAGATGCAGAAGAGAATTCCAGCCTCGAACCTGAGCTACTATGTGTCCCCACAGACCATGGAGGCCGTGCACCGAGGAGCTGGCATTCCCATGAGCCGAGCCCTGGCCCCAGAGCACACTGGCCACGGCAGCATGGACAACAGGGAGGAGGAAGAAGTGGCTGATGAAGTGGAGGACCCCTGACAATGAGCACTTACCAAATACAAAGCTGACTTTATTGCAGCTCATTTAGTCCATCCTCATTAGGGGGCCCAGATCAGTCACATGCTGTTGCTACACGGCTTTTTGGTTATTACCAAGAAATTTATTTTTCCTGCTTGACTGTACAAGCAACAGTATTAGAGTTAATACATTCTCTCAAGCACAGCATACAGAGATTCACATGTATGTGCTGTTAGAAAGCTGGTTTTAGTATTTTAATAAATTTGAGGCAGAAAAAACCCAGTAAGAACTGCACATTGTAACTTCGCTTTTTTATCAGTACAGAGAAGAGCTGAATAACTGAGATGTTCATGTACAGCTTTGATCTGCTAAGGTGCAGACTGTGATTCCCTAGAAGTGAGACCTTCTGAAAACAATCTTCATCCCATTTGGGTAGGAGCTTGGTTAAAAGTCAAACTATCCCCTCCTGCAGGCTGAAGGCTGACTCTCTCCAACAAATGCTTCTGTGTTTAAATACATCAGAGGGTCATGTGGGGTAGAGCAACCACTTACAGACATCTGGGGTAAACCTCAGTCACAGAATGCCTGGGTTGGAAGGGACCCTGGATACCTCCTGGATGCCCCCTGGTCCAACCCCTGTTCAAGCTGGGTCACTGTGAGTGAGTGAAGCTGCTTTCATACTGTGAAGATCCCTCTCCAAACAACAGTTACATCAAGCCACTCTGTACTAGTCAGATTTTTGGAGGCCAGTTTCTTCCCTGGCACAAGCAGGACTGAGAGAAGTGAAGCTCAACATTAACAACCACGGTTCTGCTCACCTCTCTGCCTGTCACCCTGCCCTGCCAAGGGGTAGTTATCAGTTCACTCATGTTTCTTACCAACCAGCACTTACACTTAGAATGATTTTTCTTTTTCACATTTTGTGACTTGCTTCAAAACTTGGGGTGAACATGAAGTTTCTAAATTGCTTTCAGGGAAGAAGGGTTGGGGAAATTTTAAGGTCAAAATCTGAACATTATTTATTCTTTAGTAGAAATTTACTTCTGTACTAAGATTATACAAAAAGAATTCCCTGCCTTATTCCTTCCTAATCACAGCCCAGCTCTAGCTCAGGCCTTTAAAGTCTGGCACACTTTCAGCACTTCAGTGTAGCTATCCAGTGTTTGCATGCCATCAGCGGTGCCATTCCCTGCACCATGCCACCCCTTCCAGCAGCAGACCAACACCTAGTCCCCCAAACTCCAGCTGCTCGGGGACATGGGAGCCTTCATAAGGGGCAGGTCATAGTGGCAAGTGGCCCTCCCCAGCCCTCCTGTTTTTCTGACAAGAAGGCTGTGTGAGATCTTCCCTGTATTTTTAGCCGAGCGCTCAGACCTGCCAAGGTTATAAATAGCTGGGGTGGGGGCTGGGGGTGCGGGAGGATGGCAGCGCTCGCCTACCTTCCTGCATCTGTACACGCTGTACCGGATACCAGAGCTCACTCAATTGGCCTCCACTACAAAGTCCAGATGTCAAGTCAGGCTCGCTGGCTTAGAGCTCAGCACCCTTCCCCCTTCTTCCTCTCCTCCAGCCAGGTGACTGCTGAAGAGGCCCCAGCAGTGCCCGAACACATCCAGCTGGCAGGAGCACAAGGTAAAGGTCATTTCTGTTACCCTTCAGCTAGGAAGGGACAGCTTCAAGTTTCTTTTTCAGGTTCTCCATTAGCAGCAAGTTCTGCAGGGCCAGCCTTCTGCAGTCCCCATCAGGGTCTTTCTCCATCACATCTGCAAAAGAAGCAGCCACTGTTAATTGGAGAATGGGAAAAAGTGCCCATAACACTTCTCACTGTTTTACTGACAATCACAGAACTAAACAACAGCATTTGCACCTACAGCTGGGCTGGGCATCAGCACTTGCAGGAACTGCATTAGTCCGGAAGGCAGCGATGCACAAACTTGATCATGTAAAGCAGCATGAGTTCAGGCAAGCCCTGACGGCCACATGGGGTAGTGCTCCAGTCTTGTAGGAGAAACAAAGTCAGTTGGTCTGAAACACTGTAGAAACTGACCTTGGATCCCATGGGATAAGCTCTGTGCCAGAATTTGTACTTTTCCCCTTGAGCTACACAAAAGCTTTGTACAGCTGAGCTACAAGTGTGAATGCAGTCTGCAGCTAGAAATCCACTTTCTCCAAAGTCTAAAGTCTCTGCCATTCTTGCAATCTAAAATGGTCAGCACTCCCTTCTCCCTTTGGGGTCATGATGCCATTCCAATGGGGAAAGAAGGAGACAGGCCCCAAGGTTCAGCACATTCTCCATTCTGAGAGACCAGCCTTCTGATAAATGAGCTCCACACTTCAGGCAGCACGTAAGGACAGCGTGAGGCTGTTCCCAGCAGCTGTTATTCCAGGGGCCCTTAATGGGCCTGCAAAGTAACAACCAGGATGCATGCAGGATGTCTGAGCAGGGGAGCCTGGAAGAGCAGGGAGCCTGTGTGAGGATATCCTGTACGCACAAGCAGTGTGCTGGGAGCCCAGCACTGTCAGCCCAAACACATGACTCATGTCACTGGGAGTAGGGCTATTTATAATGCAGGGAGAGCTGCACCCTGGTGCTTCCACACTCCCTCTGCAGAAGACAAAAGGGGAGGTTACAAGGCAGATTGGAACAAGCTCAAAAGCTCAGAGTGCTGCTGGTGCTGTTTCTGTTCCATGAGCATGGACCTGACATAAACAGCACTTACCCGTGACAGCACCTGCAAGGGGTGGGGAATTCCCTCAAAGGCAGCAGCTGAGGAATCAAAGGGACCATTTCCTAGAAGCATTTAGGTATTCCCTCCCTCCCCTGGGAAGGATCAGGCTGCTCAACAGCAAGTCCAGCATGATGGGCAAGTCCAAAGTGGATTCTTGCCTCTCTCCATAGCTGAAGTGTCCCAAAGCATCCAGTAAGCACAGTGCCAGGGCTGCAGCCCAAAGGTTGAAGAGCCAAAAGTCAGTCATAGGACACACTACAGCAGCTTGCAGAGGTCCTGATGTAACAACAAACTGAAAGAGGTTTGTGGATTTCTACTAAGCACTTCATGTATAACATTTCCTATCCCACTGTTCCTCACTGTGCTTTGGCCATGGCAGGGGAAACACAGATGCTTTAAGCTGAAACCCAAAGTGGCTAAAAGACATAGTAGTCAAGGCTCCCATGCAGGACACCTCTTGCAAATCTTGTCTGGAAGAGCCATGAAGCATCAGCAAGCCCATGAGCTCAGACCTGTGATTCGCAGAAGCAGGTCTCTAGTGCCAGACTTGACCTGTTGGAGCAGCAGGGAGGGCCCAGTGCCTCCCTGTGCAGCTGTTTTCCCAACAGCCTTACAACAAATAGCAAAGGCACAGCCCAAGAAGCTGCTGTGTTTCAGGAAGCAGCTCTAGAAACCCTTTAAATTGCACTTAAATTGCATCTGACCATACATGGAGCTGAATTCTTTAAGGCTTCTTAATGACTCCTACAGCACTTTTCCTTTCTCTGGTATAACCACAACAGTTATCTTACCCTGCTCTCATTCCCACCAGGAATAACCGTGCAGCTTTCATGCAAAAGCACTAGATGTAAAGACAGGGCTATTACACTACCTACAAGCATGAGAAGATGCTACTAACTTGGTCATCCTCCTCCTCCTCCCCAAAATAACTCACTGAAAACAGATTACGCAAACCCTCATGCTGGGAATACATTCCTGAAAGGCTTCACTTGGTAACAGCAGTGTTAAACGCAGAGACAAGCAGATTCCTGAGAGCACATCATGTCATGGGAAAAGTGAAGTCTTCGGCCCCACAAGCCAGCTCTCTTCCTTTCAAAGGGCACAGAGCACCCCAACCTGCCAGGATCAGAGGCCAGCTGGGTCAGTGTTGCTTCCTGCTTGCTCCCTGTGGGAAGCGACTCACTGAGAGTGAGAATGGTGAAGGAAACCAGACCAGGGAATCACAAGAATCACCCTCGGAACACCGTGAAGGCTTCAGCATTAGCTCTTCTTTTCCCTCCAGCTCACTGCAGTACCTGAGCACTGATCTGTGCAGCTCCAGCCTGCCAGAACCCACAGACACAGCTCGTGTTGATGTAAGGTGTGCTGGGTACAGCATTCAAAGTCATTTGCTGTCTTTTGTAGCTTTTTCTTTCCATCAGCAATAGGAAGCTAGAGACTGGGCCATGCTCCTCTTCCTCCTGTTTTTAGCTCTAACAACACCCCTCTCATGAGCACATGGTGTAAACGGGCTGTACAAGCCTTGTGTGTTATTGCTGGCCAAAGTCACGGCCTGGGTGTTAACAGGCAACGTGACAACACTTCCTGCAGCTTCATGAGGTGAGTGGCTGGATGCTCAGACAGAGAAAGGGGGCACAGACTGTCTTTGGGGATTTTTGTGGTTGGCCTGTGAGGACAGTCACAGTTTGAAGTGCCATACCCAGCTCTTGGCTTATGCCTCAGATACCCCAGTGCTGCATCCCTACAGCTAATCACGCAGATCTCTGGTGCACAACGCCAGGACATCACTGCTGCCATCACAATTAGAGAGATGCCGCACAACGACTGCACCACTAACCAGAAAAGCACTGATGTACCCCTGCATCCTACCTCCCAGCCAGGACTGAGTCTCCAACAGCTCCTCTGTCATGTCTGCCAGAATCCGTTCCGTAGGGACGCTGAGGAGCAGGGAGGAGATACAGGACAAAAGGCCCTGGCGCACGTACCTGTGGAGAAGGACTGAGCTGGTTAAGGGCCTGCAGCTTTATGCTTTGCCTTGATTTCCTCACCTCAGGGGCTCTCTCCAGTTTCCAATGGTATGATGACTTTTGCCATATTCCTACTGCTTAGGGGTGTGATGTTGCAGTGTGCCCCACATACAGAGCCCCTGCCATGCTGTGCACTGAAGTCTAGCACAATTCAGAGTCCTGGACGTATCTGAGAGCAAAACAGAAATTGGATGCTTACATCCTTTTGGCTACATGTCTTAATTCCTTTCCAAGGCTGAATGCTGGAATCGAATCTAAAGTTTTCTGAGCTCCCTGAGTAAACACAGACAAAACTATCACATGGACAGGTGGTCAGGAAATTTATCAAGCATTCTATAGATAATGGCTGTACTGCCCCACTAGAAGACACCAGCCAAGTTCATGTGTTGGGCTGGCATTAAACTCAGTCACAAGAACACACAGCTGGAGGAGAGCACAGAGTTAAATGCATTAGGTCACTGACACTCTGAGCCAGGTGCTTGTCTTGGACAAAGGAAAACCATGACTGGAGGCTGGCTCACAGCTGATCTTTAAAAATGAGAGTATTCAACTACAGTAACTCACGAGTCCGTGTGGAACCGCAGAGCCCAAACAAACTCCAGCAGTGCCTTTCCCATTGCTGTCACTGCCTGCAAAAGAGGATTGTTACAGCACCACTGAACACCATCCACGCTGCCCTGTAGAGCTGGGCCTCGAGACATACTGCTCATTGAATCGCAGCATGTCCTGAGCTGGAAGGGACCCACAAGGGTCACGAATCCAACTCCTGCCCTGCACAGGACACCCCAACAATCCCATCGTGTGCCTGGGAGTGTTGTCCAAATGCTTGAACAAAGGTTTTGTTAAGATCAGTGCTACAATTGAATTTATTTTACAGACGAGGAAACTTTGGCAGTAAAGTGAAATAAAATGCCCAACCCCCTCAAGAAGTTGACAAGAGGCAAAAGATAGTGCAAGGTTAGCTTGAATCCCATGTCTCTTTTCTGACCAGGTCTTCCCAGCCCATTTCACAACTTCTCAGCCCACACAATTCCAGCTTGCTGCCAGTCTCAGTGCAGCAGGCCCTGAAGCACACAGCTGCTCCAGAAGGCACCTCAGGCTCCCAGGCTGGAAGCCACCCCTGCTCTCTGCCCTTCCTTACCACAGTGTTGACGGCCAAGTACATCAGGATTGCTAAAGTGTGGACCAGTCTTCCAAGGACTAAGTGATCTTCTCCCAGAAGATCAAATGTTGTTAAAGGCCTGCAAGTGCAAGACACAGAGTTGTGTAACAGTGAGAAGGCTGATCAGTGCCTCTCTGGAACAGTCAGGAGGTTATGCAGGGGGAACTGTCCCCCATAAGCCTGAATCCCTAGAACAACAGTCATTATACAGGCACTACCAGGTTAGCACAGACCAGAGCTGTTTGCTCTCATCTTTTCTCACAAACCAATATCTCCCAGAGCAACACCCTCTACTCTTACAGCAGGTATCACACATTCTACCAACAGGCTTTACTTGGAAATACCTACAGGCAAAAGCTGCCCCCACTGCCATACCATTACAACTGGTATTACAATAATCTTGATTATGATGGAATTGATTATTCAGCCTTCCTTAGGTTAGCAAAGACTTAAGGGACTGACAATAAACTGTGTCCTGTGTCCTATACTGTGGCCTCAAAGACCAGTGCAGGTGATAGGCCCAACCTGAGACAGAGTTAACTTCTGTTCAACACTGCAGTCTGAGCTCTGTGGTTTGTGTGAACCTCCCACAGTAGAGGTTCAGCCAAAACAACTGGTGTGGTACTGCCTGTGTACCTGCTGACAGATTATCCTTTGTGATGGTTCTTCACTTCTGCAGGGTCCTACATACTCCTGCCCTACAAAGGGTAAGTCCAAGAGACCACAGCCCCCTCTCCCTAAGCTTTGTGAAGGATCCAAGTGTCAGTGTGGTGTCACTGGGCTCCTGCGCAGCTCCTGCTGCTCTGAGGCAAGCAGGACAAGCAAAAAGGTTCACTCTGGCAATTGCCATGCCCACATCCCACATCCTAAGGTGCTCACACTCACCTGTCAAAGTGCTGAATCAATGGGAAAAAGAAGTGCCCAGCAACAGAATTGAACTCATTTGGGCGAGAAGCCAGTTCCACATGAGACTGACCCTGTCCAAGAGAAAAATGAAGTCTAGGCACAAGATGCAGCACTCAGCTCTTCCACTTCACTGGACACTGTCAAGACTACAGATTCCTTGCAGCCAGCCCATCGTCAACTGCTGCTTGTACATCTATGGCTACCAGTTTCCTGACTGGACTGCTCACTTCCCACTTCAGATCTTCTCCACATCTAAACATTTCAATACAATGTAGCTCAGTACTGCTCAGTTAGATAAAAGGAACAAGAACATGCAAGGGATAAAGGAGTTTTGGAAAGCAAACTCTCCAGGCTGAACCACAAGGGAATTCTGGAAACTAGGAAACTGGCATCAATTTATCTCCCTGGAAAATAGGAAGGCTGAGACAGTGTAGCCCAGAAGCAGCTATTCTGCTGGAGGCCCTGGGATCTGTGAGGTGCAGTCACAGCTCCCTGCAGTGGCCACACAAGCTCAGAACAAGCACAGAACAGCAATTATCCCTCAAAGCCAGGTAAGGAATTTCAGGTTTATCTTCCTCCCCAGCTGGGAGAGGAATACAGGAGTTGGTAGGCTGCACCAAAAAACTCAGACTCCATAACTTCAAATATATATTTACCTGACTTTCCTTTGGATTGGGCCCACTTTCACAGGTATTTTTCTCTTTCCAGAGAGAACTTACAGCAACTCCAAGTATCCCTATTTTTGGTGGATTTGACATTAGTCTGTTTCTGGCCTCACCATATCAAATCTCCGAGTCTTGCTTTTGATCCTCTCATCAACAATTCTTCTCCAGTCCTTAGAGCTGTCACTTCCTGGAAGGAGCTGGATACAAGGCTTTTGAGCACCAGAATGCTTGGTCTTCCCATGGAATTTGGGACAGGACAGTTCCTGAGCTGCCAAAACCAATACCTAGATAAAACAGAGAGAGGTTCAGTTAAAAATGGGTAATCCCTAGGGAACAACAAAAGAGTCACCTGCATCCAAACTGATAGGAGTAACAAGGCAGAAAGACACAACAGGTTTAGAGTGAAGAACAGCAGGAAACTGACCTCCAACAGCCCCCTGGCTCTGAGGTACTGACCAAGAACTTGGTCACTTAGCCCTGAAACAGAGCAGTGGCTCCTTCTTCAGACTCAAGTGTGGAAAGAGTCACAGACAGATTGCTGTCCTTCAGAAAGGGAAGACAAAACAGACTGATGATGTGAAAGTACACAGTGGCTTCTCCCAGGCAAATGCCCAACACATGCTCTGTATTCTGTGGGGAGGGATCCCTGTGTAATGGAGCGCAGCAGTCAGGAACAAGAGGGGAATGCCGGCACAAATAGAAATGTAAGAGATTCCCATGGCTCTGCCTTCTCCCCTGAGGAATAAAAGGTTACATTACACCTTGGCACTGGTGCAACAGACAGAAGGAAAGTGGGAAGGGAGAGCACTCACATCAAGGATGTCCATGCGCTGACGGAGACTGTAGTTCAGGGAGTAGAACTGGGAGGTCAAGTACTTTGCAACCTGTACAGAAAAATGAACACAGACCCAGGCAGGAAACAGCCTTTCCATTAGCTCTAAAAGCATTTAATTTCACAGGTTCTGCTACCTGTTAGGTAACAGCAAGCCTCCAGGAGAAGGGAAGAAACATGTAGGGTAAACTGGGGAAATTCTGACACTTCCACTTCTAAATTCTCCCAAAAGAACTAAATAACAGATGAGACTGCGTCATTCTTCTCTCCCTCCTATGCAGAGGTACCCAAACAACTGGCACAGCAGCTAGGAGACCTCACTATGGCCTTTCAGTACTTAAAGAGCATTATAGGAAAGATGGAGGAAGGCTTTTTACTGGGGCCTGCTAGGATGAAGCATAAAGGTGTTAAACTGGCAGGTGATAGATCTAGATTGGGCATTAGGAAGAAATTCTTCCCCGTGAGGGTGGGGAGGCCCTGGCACAGGTTTCCCAGAGAAGCCATGGCTGGCCCAGCTCTGGAAGTGTCCAAGGCCAGGTTGGATGGGGTTTGGAGCAGCCTGGGATAGTGGGAGGTGTCCCTGCCCATGGCAGGGGGTTGGAATGAGATGGGCTTTGAACATCCTTTCCCACCCAAACCAGTCTGTGATTCCCTGATTACAGTCACCAGTCAGGCCTTTCTCTGTAGAAGCCCTCTGTGCCTCAGTTTCCCTCTATGTGAAACCCTTCAGTACAACAAGTCCCTATCTGATCTGCCTTATCAGGTACACTCAAACCAACAGCCTCCAAACAGTTCCTCCAGTCTGACAAGGTTTTCTTTTTCCTATTGGTTCAGTCATTCCTTGCAGATTCTTCAGGGGCATAAATGTTGTAAGACCTGGACTACCTGTTCTACCACACTGACAGCTCCCTCTATCAAATGAGAAAGAGACTTTAGCTGCTTAAGTTTTTGCCTGTGCCTCAATTGGAAAAAGGAAAGTAGTAAGAGGGACTCACAGGTATTGGGTCTGTGGTTAAAACAGCTACTTGAGCTCTTTGACGGAGCTCTACAAAGCCTTCAATGCAGGTCTTCTCCTCCAGATGCAATAATATTTTTGCCAGCTCCACACTAACCTGCTCAAAACAGGAAGAAAGGAATCAAATCCCTGATGGTGTTTGGTTTTTTCCTTGTAGGATTTACACACCACTTCTAATGTTTAACCAAAGACAAGGAGGCATTCTCTATAGGCAACATGTCCATTCCTTAGCAGGGAGAGAAAACACACTAAGCCAAATGCCATCAGACATATTTCTCAAAACCCTGAACAGATCCTCCATCTGCCAATTCTCTGTCCACATTCACTTGGGCTTTTTGGAGAAGTGGTAGCATCATGACATAGAATGAATTGTCACTGTAACTGATGGGTTAAAGGGTACAGTAGCACAGCCCTTCTCCTCAGCTGGTGTCTCTGACACTTTCAAGTGTTCACTAGCAGGTAGTGGCCAGCACTCTTCACACACTGACTGTGTCCCAGGTTCCTCTCCCCTGAGCTTCTCATCTTGACCAGTACAATCCAACTACTCCCTCCACAAGACATTATACTTGTACAAGCAAACAGGGAAAGTTCATTTGATTTTGCCTCCCTTTGCATTGGGCAATAACAATTAAATTGAATTTCAATTCAAAATTCAAAATGGCTGCTCTGTAATCTGCATTTCTAGTGTTTTTCCTGCCCAGCACAAAGCATGGAGCTTCCTCACACTGGCAAGCACTGGTAGGATGCTTCATTTTGAGCACTGGAGCTGCAAGACAGCAGAGTGCTGCCAGCGCCTTTGCTGCTTCTCTGTTCCACTGTGCTCTATAGCCTCACTTTCAAGCCAACTATTTCCTTCTACTTCCAAGTTGAAAGCTTGTGAATGCACACCTTTACCCCAGCTACACATTAGCCTGGCCTTCTGCTCCACTGGCACGTTCAGTCTCCTCACAACAGCAAAGGGATAGGCCCTCTGCTCCTACAGCCCACTGGTAACCTAGATCACACTACTTCACCTCTCTTGTTGCTGCTGGATTCTTCCGAACCAAGCTCTCAAGAGCCTTGACTGTAGCTTCCCATTTGTCCACATCCTCAGATCTTGATCCAGTCAGAACTGAAATCAAAAGACAAACAAAACTTATTAGCAGAATGGCTTTGCTTGAATAAATGCCCAAACTTCCTTCTGCCAATCATTTGTCTTAGTACAGACACTCAGCATGACCAGCATTAGGAACTAAAGTGAAATTACTCAAAAATTCTACAGCTTCTTCAAATTAGCTCAGAAAAAATAAACCTACACAGAGTTCACTCTCCCAAGCTCAGTAAGAAACAGATAAAGACTCAGCCCAAAATCTCCTACCTTCAATACAGTCTCGGATATACACAGGAGCCTTAATTTTTAGCTCTTTATCCTCAGACATGTCATAAGGGGTGAGGTCATCATCACTGTAAAAGAAATAAAGGCAGGGGTTAGTTTATGGGGTGCAGATGTTCTTGCTTTCCCCAGATAGCCACACAAAGAGAAAGAACCAGTGCATACGCTGTCACAACCCCATCACTCCTGTATCACTCAGCAGCACTTGGCCTGAGAGGGATCCTTGGGAGTTCTAGGGGAAAGAGCAGCTCTGTGACCAGATCTGGAACTGGATCTCCTGGTCGAGTACAGGAAGGAGTTAGCTGACCAAGAGACTAGAAACTGACTCTCGAGATTTCATTATAGATTGATATACATATACATACACATATACACATAATATATGCATATATATTAGCACATATATAGATATATTTCTTTATATAGTGACAGAATGAAGCAGGTTCACTATTAAAATGGGTAAATACATCCACAATTTCCAGGAAATATATATCTACATCAAATGGAACAAATACAGTGGTTGCACACAATGCAGGCCTTGCCTAATTTATTGACTAGTGCAATTTCCTATGCAAAGCCCTGCTCTGCTGCAAACCACTCAGCTGAACAAGGTCAGAAATCACAACAGTTGCCAAGAAATGCAGGTACTGACAGATCCTTTTTCCCCACATCTGCCATTTATTTTCCATTTCGTCCCCGCTTCTTGCCCTGTACCTGTCAAGCTCAGCATCCAACTCCTCATCTGGCATCACAGGGGCTGCTGTATGGGGTTTCTCATTACTCTCTGGTACCAACGGCAGTGCAGCACCTGCTTTCTCACTCCTGCTGTGAGGAACAAGAAGTTTTAAAATGAATACAGTAATAGTCCTTACTCACAAGGAAGAAACAACCCACCCTACCAACCCTTGCTGCCTAAACAGAAAAGCACGTAATTATTCCTGCTGTAGTTTCACACCCAGCTTGGCTGACACAAAGTACTGGGAAGGAGAATGGAGTAAGGGGAGAAAAGAAGCAGAATCTTCTAACAGAAGAGCAATGGATAAAAAAAATTAAACTGGCTAATTTGCTGTGTTCCCCTGCACAATACCTGGGACTGCTAAGAAAAGATTCCAATAACCAGATCACATTGACTTGCACCAGATTTGAAACTGTGAACGAAACTGAACTGAGAGTAGGTTTAGACTGGATATTAGGAAGAAATTCTTCCCTGTGATGCTGGTGAGGCCCTGGCACAGGTTGCCCATAGAAAATCTGGCTGTCCCATCCCTGGAAGTTCAAGGCCAGGTTGGACAGGGCTTGGAACAACCTGGTCTTAATAGAAGGTGTCCCTGCCCATGGCAGGGGGTGAAATGGAATGGGCTTTAAGGTCCCTTCCAACTCAAATCATTCCATGATTCTACAAAACGGGAAAAAAAACATTCTTAACCATTGCTAATAGGATGAATACAATAATTGTGAATATTTCTTCTGTGTCTATCTAGTTCTGTGGACTTTGGCATTGTCTTTTCATCTCTCTGCTTCTCAAAAGCTGTCTGTAACACCTGTCTATGCTGATCATGCCCCTAAAATGGGAGCAATAAATCTTTTGTACTTCCCTGGAGTGCTGGACAGCTTCATCTGCTAGTAACATAAAGTACTTCATTCCTCTGCTGATCAAACAGTGCTTCAAAGAGCCTCAGCAGATGCTCTGGAAGTTAAGAGCACTGAAGAGCCAGTCTTTAGAGTGACAGATGCAGTAGATTTTTGTCACGGGTGAATGGGCTAGGGGCATACAGCACAAATACCAGATTTCCAAGAAGCAAACAGAAATGCCCATTTGATTCTACCCAAGGGCACACAAGACCCCTGCAGCCCAATTGCAACACATGCAGCTATCAACAGGCAATTTTAATACACACTACCAATCGAATTATGAATGTAATTAAATCACACTGTAAGAAGGTGGTGCATTATGATGCTTAACAATACATAAACCATCTCGAATACTGTACATAGTTCTTGTGTGTAATGGGAAAAAGGCAGGGAGAAGTGCAAAAAGATGGCATGAATAGTAGTAATAACTTACTCATCTTCTGGAAAGCTGGGGACAACACAGAATGGTGGAGTCTGCACCAGAAGGGACTTCAATTCTCTTGTTTCATCATCTTCTTCATACTAGACATTCAGAATAAGTGTTGCTGCACTCTATTACTGCAAATATGCCCAGCATTCAACATTTCACCCTTGTACTGCACATGGACTAAATCATGAGCAGATGAACCCTCACCCATCCTGTCTTTTTCAATCCCTGTGCTGACAGCAGCAGGTGGCTGCATATGTCCTTATATTTGAGAGTAGTACCTGATGACACCTTGTCTGAATGTCATTTCCATCTTTCAAACATTTAATAAATGGCAATGTGACAGGAGGGATGTGGCAGGTTTTTAAAGAATTCATGTGATTTAATCAGATAAATCACACAAATTCTACTGGAAAGAGCACAGCAAATATCTCCATGTCAGTCTTGAAAATCCCAGCTCAGAACAGGTCTTCCCACCATGTCAGGGACTGAATGCTCACCACTGGTTTAGGTTTGAAGCTCCCCCTCAACTCCCCCGAATCAGATTCTGATTCCCTCATGCAATAAGATAAACTTTTATTACCAAGTTTATCCCGACCTCTGCCAGCAGATTGCATTCCTGAGGTAACTCTCAGCCACCTGGCCATTTCCTATACAATTGGTTTTTGTAAACAGATTCTCTCTTTTTGAAGGTATGGCTGCCTCTCCTTATTTCCAGATTAAAAAGTGCTATAATGCCCTGGTTCATCTGGTTTAAAGCTTTTACTTCCTCTAAGCCCAGCACACCAGTCATAAATTTCATTGAAACCTTCACCTCAAACTTCAGGACAGGCCCGTCAGTGTTTATTTTCAAGCTGATGCTCTCTGCCACCACCATGCCCAGACGCCGTAGCTGTGGCAGACTGCTGTCCAAGTGGCATTTCACACCCTCCATCATGCTTGTGAGAAGCTCTGAAACAAACAACCAACAAACAGTGCATGTTTGAAATTCTGAAACAGTGGCAGAAACAAACACCCATCTTTGTGTGCTTCCCTGAGGGCAGCTTTACCCACTCACCACCCAATAATGGATAGAAAGGGTCTCTGAACTGTGGCTTCCCTCTCTGCAGTGGCAGTGCTGTCCTTCAGCACCAGCACAGCAAACCCACACCCTTCCTGGGGTACCAAGTCAACAAAACATTACAATCTATTCTAAACTTGCAATATTTTTGTTTTCCCTGAAACAAAAAAGGATGGTAAATCAAGTCAATCTTCAGTTTGGTTTCAGAGCGCTTCAGAGTCACTAAAATAAAAAAGTCATGTTTCGAGGACAAGTTCTGACCAGTACAACAATCACATAGAGACAGATATTTGCCTAACTTTGGATAAGTTCAAACAGGCAGACAACACAAGTACTTCTCAGCCCTTGGGGAATAATGGCTGCCAGCTTCACCAGGCAGGCTTACTGCTGGTTTGACTGACTTCCTTCATCTCAGAAAACTCATCTTTTCAACAGCTGTCAGACAAAAAACTGACTATAAAACTACAGAACTGGTAGTATGTATCAGGTCACTTATTCACTTAAAGAACAATTAATTCTAGAATGAAACAGATGAGCAAGTCTTGAAGTGAACCTTCATATCCCCCATAAGTCACACACACACACAGGAGTAATTCTAGACATTGCACAGATTTTTTTTTTATTGCAACAGAAACAGAGATTTTAGGCCAGGACCCCAGTGTACTGTGCACTGTGTGAGCACAGAACTGGAGGCCCACGCCAGTGACTAACCTGCTCACCTCACACTGAGGAATGCCTGTGGACAGTCAGACACCAAGCTAACAGCTTTTTATCCTCAGATACCTTCCCTGCCTCTCTGGAGCTGCTCCCATGCTCCAAGGTTAAGCCTATAAATCACAAAGTCCCAGAGTCAGTCCTTGTTTTCCTGTGACAAAACTTTGGGGGTTTTAAACCACTGCTCAGGTAAGAGGGCAAACTTAGGCCTTCCTCAATTCCATAACCTAAAGTTATGCACTTGGAACTGTATCATATCAATGCTAAAGATGATTCCAGCAGGTTACCCCATTTGCCAAAGTGAAAACGGGACAATTCTGCTTATCTGCAGATCAAAACAAGATCTTTTTCTACTCATAGTAAGACTCTCTGCTAAACAAATCTAAGCCCTGCTTCTCACATAGCCTCACCTTGTCTGCAGCTCTCAATTTCATGCCCCTTCAGGTGGGAGAGGCAGATGAGGATGGCCTTGCTAATGTACAGCTGCTGCTCAGCTGGGGAGTGTTTCACGGCACTGCTGCTGCTCCAGGTCTCCAACAGCTCCTGCAGCACCTGAATTAGAGAACTCAGGTTGGCCTGAAATGGATCTTTTCTATACAGAGGTAATTTTTTGAAGCACATTTTTACTCTCCCTACAAAGAGAGTAAAAAAATACAAATGTTGTATTTCAGGGCCCAAAACGTACTGTGCTTGACCACCCAAGAACGGCACCTTCCTTTAAGATATTGTTTAAATTGATTTAAATTTGATTTAAATTTGATTTAAATTTAGAAGTGATGTTTATTTCTCATTAATAAATATTATATGCAAAGCAATATGTATTATTATCAAAAACCAGTATAATACTATATGGTTTTATCTGTGTTTAGTCCAATTTTAGATAACTGTCATTACTTCCAGATAATTTTAGAACATGTTAACAGTGGAAAAAATAATAATTTGACAAAATGGTAGGGATTTCCAGATACACAGATTTCATAGAAGTTTCATCACACTGCTGACTCAGAGAAGCAAAATATCTGCCATCCTCTCTGAGGAAAATGGACATGAGAGAGATTCTGAAACATCAACCATTTGGTAAACAGACAACTCTCCACCAACTTTTTGTTGCCATGTGCCCAGCCACACAAACAGGGTGATAGAGGAAGCTGAGAAGGATAGAGGACATGGGACATCTGTCAGAATCCAAGCCTCGCTAGTTTTGCTACTTGGAAGACAATTTACCAATTAAATATGAAAAATTAATGCCAGCAGTGCAGAAAGCTTTGATTCATTTATCACAGCTCGCTTGTGATACGGCTCAGCTTCCCTCACTCTCATGAACAGCAACCAGAAAGTCTGAGAGAAACACCAAAATTGTGCACCCCCAGACACACAGAATGTTCTCCATCAGCCACCTCATCAGTGACTCAGTGAGCCTTACTCTGAGCAACACGGGGCGCCGGAGGCTGTCCAGGGACAGGTAGCCAAGGAGGTTCTGCAGTACGGCCGTCTGCAAGGAAAACCACAACTCCTGCTTCAACTGCACATAAAGCTGTCATCCAGCCATGACAAGTGTCTGTTTTTATTTACTACAGTAAACTTCATTCTGAGGGACTGTCTGACAGCATTCAGAGACACAAAAGTAAGCAAATTTTAAAAACCAAGCAAACACACATATGCAGTTGCTGATAAAATACATGGAAAACCATGACAGAAATACAGTACAGTATTTTTACCAACAAAACCAGCACAGTCCCAGGCAAACATAGAACTCAGGAAGTCTAAAGAACATCTCTCACAACAGCATCACAAGCCACAGAACAGTTCCTAAGACCTTGTGACAAACTTAGGTGCACATGAAAAAACCCAACAGTCCTTGTCTCAAGTCTTTGATCTAATTCTTATCCCTGAGGGTGGGTCATGACTGTTTCAGTCTCCTCTTTCAGATTCTAAGATAACAGAGTGCCTTCAGCTCCCCAGAATTCTGAAGCTCTGTGCAAATAACCACTTGGTTCCAGAGGAGTACAGTAGTTCTGCTATTCCCCATTAACCCTGAGAGAGCACGTGAATTCCATTATTTCAAAGCTACTGTTCACCACTCCTCCTCTGTTACACTCTGCTGTCGGTGAACAGCTGCACAAAGCTGGGGAGACAGGGCTCATTTTGGAATGAAGAGTTAAACCTTTCTTGGGAAGAGTAAGAGCTCAGCTAAAAACCACACTGGCAGTGGGGAAAACGCGGCACTGCTACACTGCTGCTCCCCACAGAATCCTCACCGTGTGGCCATACTGCAAGAGCAGCATCTTCTGTGTCATCACAAACTGAGCCTTCTTGTTCTTCACAACCAGGTTCCCCAGCAATCTGGACAAGACATCTGCCCTAACAAGACAACAACAAAACATCAGGAATCCATGTTATTGCTGTCATGCTACTCCTAATCATAGGAAAATCTGAGAGCAGCTATTTGCAACCAAGTCTCTAGAATACCTCTAAACTCAGACAATGAGCCACTAAGGGCAAAGAATGTTTTCACTTGTTTTTCCACTGTGTGCCATGATGTAGATACTTAAGAAATGGTGTACATTCTCCCTGAGAGGCAACAATCAACTACTTTATCCCTTGAGTCTTTTAGGAAATGGCAGTGTAAAAAACCACCTATACAAACACAGCACCTTTCACAGACTGATTCTGCAAGTATTTGTGACAATTCCTGCCTTTGCTGTGGATCAGGGAGAAAGCAGAGTTCTTACCCGGGTGCTCCCTGCACAAAACCAAGGACCACTGCTTCCATCCAGCGGTCTGGCACACATTCCACCAACCGCCAGCATATCCTCTGCCAGATGCAGTCTGACTTGGTGAGGTCTGTCAGGTGGGGCACCAAAACTCCCAGAATTTCCTCTGAAGCAGAAGAGAAAACAGTAAATACCCCAGATGGGCAGGACTGGTGCAATGGCATCTGAGACTGACCTGAGAATTTCAAGATCTTCACAACATGAAAAATACAACATACAGTTTGCAATTCTAAATTGCTCCTGCAGTAGAAATCAGAATAGAATCATGGAATCATTTAGGTTGGAGAAACTCTCTAAGACCATCGAGTCCAACTATGACTCACCACTGCCAAGGCCAACACTAAACCATGTTCCCAAGTGCCACATCCACATGGCTTTTAAATCCCTCCAGGGATTTAGTGACTCCACCCCCACCCTGGGCAGCCCAGTCCAATGCCTGACCACCCTTTCCATGAAGAAGTTTACCTCCATATCCAATCTAAACCTCCCCTGGCACAGTTTGAAGACATTTCCTCTTGTCCTGTCCCTGTTCCCTGGGAGCAGAGCCTGATCCCCACCTGGCTGCCCCCTCCTCTCAGGGAGCTGTGGAGTGAGAAGGTCCCCCCTGAGCCTCCTTTTCTCCAGGCTGAGTCCCCCCAGCTACTGCTCATCAGACTTGTGCTTCAGACCCTTCCCCAGCTCTACTGCTCCTCTTTGCTCATGCTCAAACAAGAACTGGAGAACTGACTGGTAATAACCACCCTAAGCAGCCTAAGGAACTGGCCAGCATTCCTCATCACAGAAAAGAGCCAGAAAATCTTTCTTCTTCTTCTTCCCCACCCCTGTTAATTACTGCATTCACGGCTGCTCCCACAAGAGGGCTACTGCATGCGGGCAGGGACTTACACTGGTATTTACAACACTTTCAGACATGAAAAGCACTAAAAGAGCATTTAATAGTCATGCCCCAAATGGCAGAATGAGAATCCTGATTCTCACCCTGATGAGGATGTTCTCTCCATCAGTTTTTGAAAGAACAGGTCCCATTCATGTGAACTGGCAGAAAAGCACCAACATCTACCAGATGCAGCTAAGCAGCCTCAGAGAGCAGAGGGCAGCCTGTGCAGCCCCACTCAGAACAGCTCCAAATTAACTCACTGGTCTCCCACTCCTGTTGATCATCATCACGGTCATCCTCCCATGCTAATACACTAAAACACGTTCCCTGTCCCCGAAAGAGCACAGTAAAACACTCACTTTGCCTTCCATGAACACACACCTTCCCCAGGACATGAGAAACAAAAGAGATGGAGCAGTCCAAGCCACCTGGGATAAAACAGACATGAGCTTTAACAAGCGTGTCACCAGCATCCTCCAACCAGCCTTCAGGAGCAGGTGCAGAGACTTCCACAAGCGCTGTATCCCAAAAACACAGATTAACTTTTTCTTTTCAAGCATCATCTCCTCCTCCCTCCACTACCTGCCTTCAGGCACAAGCCAGCATTCAGTGTTATTTACAGTGACAGGCAAAAGGCTAAAGCAGCTCAGTCCCACTTTAACCTGATGGAAAGTTATCAATGACACTGGTTCATTAAGTACCACTCAAATCTCCCAAACGATTCCTTCAGCACACATCAAGTGACCACAACTAAGTTTTAGCAACAGATGATGCTGTTTAATTGCTTGGAGGATTGCTGCTTTCAGTAGTTTCTAAAAGGCCTCAGCTATTTTCCTCATTCCTGGGACTTTATGCTTTTAGGATAGCCTGAAGGAGGAACATAAGGCTCTGCAACACTCATCATCTGTATTTCAAGCAGCAGCTATGGGGTCCACGCACAAAACATTTCTTCTGAAACGGCAACCCTACAGTCCAGTCATCTTGCAGCCTTACCCCGCAGAGAGCTGGAGATCTTCTGCAGCACCTGGAGAACTGCACCACCCAGGAGAGGGAAGTAGGTCTGTGGGAAGAACACTGGTGGGTTTTTCCCCTGGAGTTTATTGCTCACATGCTCAGGCAAGCACACAATCTTGTTGAGCAGGGCATCCTGCAGCTCTGGGCAGGCCGCCTGTGCTTGCTGCTGACAGACCTCCCACAGTAATGCTGACACCCGGCCCTCCTGCAGGAACTGCTCCAGGACCCCAACGACCTCCCTCGGGTCAAGGCCAGGGCTGGAAGAAAATAACTGTAAGTTCCTGTCTCTTTTAAATGGTAAAAATAAGATGTGCGTGCTATAGCTTTTCTGTTGTGGTATCACCACTGAAACGCCGCTGCTCTGTTACACGGGATTTTAAACAAAAATCAAATTAAAGCGATTTTAATCTCTCTGTATCTGCAGTTTCCTCGGCTCCAAGCATTCAGGACCTTCAACAACCACGACTGAAAGAGCTCTGACTGCGGGACGCACAGCATCGTGCGGGGTCTGAAGGCGCTCAGGGCAGCGCCGGGGCTGCCCGCGCTCACCCACATCTCCGCTCCCCGCGCACTTCAGCCCCGCTGAAAGGCACCCCCGGACATCCCTGCTGCGAGCCGAGACCGGCCCCGGGGAACCCCAGCCCGTCAGCGCTGCGGGCCCCGCCCGCCTGCCTGCCCCGGGGAGCCACACTGACCCCGGGGAGCCGAGGGCCTCCAGCAAGACGCAGAGGACAAGGCCGGGCGGGCCTTCCAGGAAGCAGCGCTGCCACACGCCCTCGGGCCGCGCCGCGCCAGGCGCCCGGGCCAGGCTGCGCAGGAAGGCACCGAACAGTGCCCGCTCCCGCTCCCCGAGGGCGGCTGGGCCGCCCGCCGCCGCCAGAGCGGCGCGCACCGCGCCCAGCGCCGCCGCCGGCCCCTCCCCGGCCCCTGCCCGGCCCAGAGCCGCCACGGCCTCCCGCAGGACGGGCTCCAGCCCCGGCCCCAGAGGCACGGCACGGCAGGGC